>NW_026600510.1:154315-218019 GCF_029448725.1 Salvelinus fontinalis
ACAGCTCCAGGCTGGTGCCATGTGGTTGACTGTTATGGCTCGTCTTCTCCTTAAAACAGCTCTAGGCTGGTGCCATGTGGATGATTGTGATGGCTTGTCTTCTTATAAGACAGAGCTGGTCACCATCTGTAAAAAGTAATGGAGAGACATGTAAGAATAAAGAAGAATATCAACTGGACAAAATCAAATTGACAAAATCAGAATAAGGGAATCCACGGCATGTTCGCCCCGCTATTATCCAGAAGGTGAGGTCCATACAGGTGCATGAAAGCTGGGAGCGAAAGATAGAAGCTGTTTTTCAATCTCATGGCCATCAGACTGTTAAATAGCCATCACTAGCAGGCCTCTATCCAGTATCCTGCCCTGAAGTCACTGTCACTAGCTGACTATCACGCAGTTACTCATCCCTGCACCTTAGAGGCTGCTGCCCTGTGTACATAGACATGGAACACTGGTCACTTTAGTAATGTTTCCATCCTGTTTTACCCATTTCGTAAGTACAGCATATTCTAGTCAAGTACATCTTATTCAACTATTGCTGTACATACAGTGAATACAGAAAGTATTCAGACCCCTTGAACTGTCCACCTTTTGTTACGTTAAAGCCTTATTCTAAAATGAAAATAATAAATACTAAAATCCTTAGCCATCTACACACAATACCCAATAATGACAAATCAAAAACAGGTTTTCAGAATGTTTGCAAATAAATAAAAAACAGAAATACCTTATTTACATAAGTATTCAGACCCTTTGCTATGAGACTCGAAATTGAGCTCAGGTGCATCCTGTTTCCATTGACCATCCTTGAGATGTTTCTACAACTTGATTAGAGTCCACCTGTGGTAAATTCAATTGATTGGACATGATTTGGAAAGGCACACACCTGTCTATATAAGGTCCCACAGTTGACAGTGCATGTCAGAGCAAAAACCAAGCCATGAGTTCGAATGAATTGTCCTTAGAGCGCTGAGACAGGATTGTGTCGACTAACAGGTTCTAGAGCAAACAATGCAATCATCACAACACATAGGTTGCAATATGTTTGTGTCGGGCTTGGCTTCCCCAGTGATTCTACCCACCGCGACTCCACACGTGTTCGGAATAGTCCGCCACAGTGGACGTGTCATAATAGCCACAAAAACACGGAAATGGTTCCAATGGTTTTTCCGCCATTCATTTCTCACATTCAAATGAATTGTCTGTTTGGTGTATGTGTTTGGTGTACGGTTACATTGGCCTGACGTTTTGATAGCCTTGTAATTCTCTCTTGGACAAGGGGAGTTTTATCATGGTGTATTCACCTCAATTTACTCCCCAAAATGTGCTTGCTAATTATTGATAAAAGTTATCTTGTCTGAGAGACAGTTGTTATCAAAATGTCCCACCAGGGTTAGTCTACACCAAACACAGACCTTATATGAAGTAGTTCTAAAATCCCAGATGGAAAAATGAATTGTGAAAAAATTATTGGAACCATTTCCTGGTTTTATGACTCATATCACAGAATGAACAATGAGACAGATATTTCAGTGGATGTATAAATGTTAAGTATCTGCTTGATGTTTCCACTCACTACCAAATACGGAATTACAGTTAATATGAGGAAATCAGTCAATTGAAATAAATCCATTAGACCCTAAGCTATGGATTTCACATGACTGGGAAAACAGATATGCATCTGTTGGTCACATTACCTTAAAAAAAAAGTGGGGCTCAGGATCTCATCACAATATTTTTGTGCATTCAAATTGCCATTGATAAAATGCAATTGTGTTTGTTGTCCATAACTTATGCCTGCCTAAACCATAACCCCACCGCCACCATGGGGCACTTTTCACCGAGTTGACGTCAGCAAACCGCTCGCACACTCAAAACGCCATACATGTGGTCTGCGGTAGTGAGGCCGGTTGGACCTACTGCCAAATTCTCTAAAATGAAGTTGGAGGTGGCTTACGGTAGATAAATGAACATTAACTTCTCTGGCAACAGTTCTGGCGGACATTCCTGCAGTCAACATGCCAATTGCACGTACCTTCAAAACTTGAGACATCTGTGGTGTTGTGTGACATAAGTGCATGTTTTCAAGTGGCCTTTTATTGTCCCCAGCACAAGGTGCACCTGTGTAATGATCATAATCAGCTTGTTGATATGCCACACCTGTCCAATGGATGGATTATATTGGCTAAGGAGACATGCCACACCTGTCCAATGGATGGATTATATTGGCTAAGGAGACATACCACACCTGTCCAATGGATGGATTATATTGGCTAAGGAGACATGCCACACCTGTCCAATGGATGGATTATATTGGCTAAGGAGACATGCCACACCTGTCCAATGGATGGATTATATTGGCTAAGGAGACATGCTCACTAACAGTGATGCAAACAATAGTTCAGCCGATGAAACATGGGACCAACTGCTCGTTGCGTTTATATTTTTGTTCATTGTATGAGTAGAACTGTCCGAGTCTATATTCAAGTAATAATAATAAATTACCATCGACCACGCCCATAAATTGGGGAAAACAATCATTCTTCTTTCCCGACCTGCGGATCGCAAATAAGCAAATAAAGCCTGTGTGGCTTCAGGCTATTCGCCATTAGAGTGGGAAATGTAGGGAGCAGGTGTCCCAAGTACAGTAGGATACACGTATTTATGTGTGTGGAAAATATTTGATCACAGGCAATACATTTAACTTGTTTAGTATAGTTCATGTGTAACCACTCGCTACTTGTAGCTGTATAGTTTGTGTTGTTGGTCGTGGTTTGGTTATGTTCCGGTCGGAAGCTAACTACAGTAGCTAGCTGCTAACGTTATTAGGTGAAAAGGGGCGCGAGGGAATCCCTAAATATAAAATTTTTCTAACTAGGCAACTCAGTTAAGAACAAATTATTATTTACAATGACGGCCTACCCCGGCTAAAGCCGGACGAAGCTGGGTCAATTGTGCGCCGCCCTATGGGACTCCCAATCACCGCCGGATGTGATACAGCCTGGATAGACAACAACTGCATTAACTGTCAAGTCTAGAAACGGCCAGCCTACCTGCAGAGACGGAGGCAACAATCTTCAGCGGGTATGAGTGATCCGAGTTGGTCCGACAAGCTAGTACATTTATCTCTGAGAAATAATTACAATCCCTGATTGTAATAAACACTGTTAGCCATACACAGGGTTGCCAGGTCATGTGAAAATGTCTAGCCAATGACTGAAAAACCTACGCAAAAGACCTGAAAACGAGGCCAATTTTTTTTTCACATCAAGAGATGAGTTGCCACGTTTATAGAATAAACCATTTCCCCATAACGTTATTAGCCTATTAACAAGGAACATAGACGTAACTACGTGCTAAATGGGTTATGCGTGACGCAACGCAGAGTGCCTGGATAAAGCCTTATACCACAAACCCCCAGGGTGCCTTATTGCTATTATAAACTGGTTACCAACGTAAAAGTTGTCATACCCATATGGTATATGGTCTGATATACCACAGCTTTCAGCCAATCGGCATTCAGGGCTCAAACTCGGTTTATAATTGTAAATAAATCACTTTTGTGCATAACTATAGATCAATACACAGAGTTTGAGTGATGAAAGTTAGACAATGTTCAGGGACGGAGGATCTACAAATCTCTGAGCAAGAAACACTTGGACAACAAAAAAACGAATGTTTGGCTATTTTCTGTCAATTTTGCTGTTATTATGAAGCCAGATGTTAAGATGACAAACTGTTATACATTGACCATTTGTGAGATTGCCTTGTCATTTTAATAGGCATAGGCTACAGACTCAAATCTGGGGTTATGATTGTAATTCAACTTTGCCATGGTTTGCTTAGATAGGTGCAGGTAGCCTATAGGCCTACATCTAATTTCAGATAGTCTACAGTAGAATAGGCTAAATGTAAACTGAACGATTTAGCGTATTGCTTAGTTCAAATTAATAGACTCATTTATTCTACATGAATAGTTTGGTGATTTGAGGTAAGAAGTGCTTGTTTTTCCCAATAACCTGCTGGGATAGGCTACTGAGGATTTTCACGGGTGAAAATGTATTGGTTGCAGGTTTTTGGGCTACTTCTAAGTTGCACTGTGGTCTTCATTTCAATCATTGGATAAAATATGAATAATATGTATATCAACTGAATGTTTGTCAACAGCCAGTGTTTATTATTTAAGAGAAATGCCATGGCGACCACAGTGCAACTTAGAAGTAGCCCAAAAACCTGCAACCAATACATTTTCACCCGTGACATCATTTCAAAGTTGCCCAAACAGCAAAACTGCAAACATGGCAACCCTGCACAGACAGATAAAAGGAAGTTGTTACTGCTTCTCTTGTTCAAGACGTCCACATTATCATTGCTGCCACCTAGCGGAGCGGAGGAATTAGACATTTCCTTCCATTTCCAATACCAATAGATAAGATTATTATGGGTTTCCCCTATTCATCTGTGCGTGTACTATCTAAAATCATTACCTCTACTATAAAAAATAATGTAGTAATACATTTACTGTTTAAGGAGACAGTATAAACTGAGTGTACAAAACATCAAGGACAACTTCCTAATATTGAGTTGAACCCCCGCCACCCACCACTTTTACCCTCTGAACAGCCTCAATTCGTCTGGGTACGGACTCCACAGGGACGCTGGTCCATGTTGACTCCAATGCTTCCTACTGTTGTGTCAAGTTGGCTGGATATCCTTTGGGTGGTGGAACATTCTTGATACACACGGGAAACTGTTGAGCGTGGAAAAACCCAGCAGTGTTGCAGTTCTTGACACAAACCGGTGCGCTTGGCACCTACTACCATACCCTGTTCAAAAACACTTAAATATGTTGTCTTGCCCATTCACCCTCTGAATGGCACACATACACAATCCATGTCTCAATTGTCTCAAAGCTTTAACATTTTTTTTAAACTGTCTCCTCCCCTTCATCTACAGTGATTCAAGTGGATTTAACAAGTGACATCAATATGGGATCATAGCTTTCACCTGGATTCACCTGGTCAGTCTGTCATGGAAAGAGAAGGTGTTCTTAATGTTTTGTACACTGTAGATCTTTTCATTCATTTGTTAAATAATTAGTTTACATTAAAAAAATCTCTATTTATTTCATGACTTGTTACAGAATTTGACTTCAGCATACAAATGTGTTGGACAACAATGTATGATACAGATACAGTCTGTTTTGACAATTATGTCTCTCCTTAATGACATATGACCATCATTCACACTCACATAAAATGGGAGTAAATAAAAGTCAACAATGAGTCTAACCAAAACTTAGATCAAAGCTCTGTAATTCAATGTAGTCATAATACATTGATTTTCACATTTTTCAGGAGTCAACTTTTCATTTTCACTTTCGTTTCTTTCCAAGTTCCCACCATCTTGTATTTTGCTCCATAAGTCACCAACCATCAATTTGAACACAGCGCCAACTGCCACTAACGTCACCATGGTGACCACCACACCAGACCCTTCTTTCTCCCTTACTGGGTGTGTGTTGACATTGAAGTGGTTTCCACCATTGCTCTTCACCATCTCCTCTATCTTCTCCAGCAGCTCAGTGACCTGAGTGTGGTCACCTTTCTCCTTGTTGTTGAAGACATGATATCTGTCCCTGCAGGTACTGATTAGTTGTAGCAGTTGACTGTTGTCCTTCAGTAGGTCCTCCACTGGTTTCCCCTCTAGCTGGTCTCCCCCAGTGAACAGCACCATGGTGTACATTAAAGACTCTTCTCCAAAGTTCTCCTGGATCCACCTCACGACGGCGTTCCTCTCCTCCTCTGTGAACCTCACCCACTGATCACCAGCAGGAACGTGTGGGGATCCTGTGGCGGCGGAAAGGCCCGGGGTGTGGACGACGTGGCGGGAGCAGCGGGAGGCCCGTCCGGTTGACCCTCTAGCGGTAGCAGCAGCTGGCCCGGTCCAACTCTCACAATCTGTGGTCATGCCAACCATAGAGAAGTCCACTCAGAAGGCCTCTCTGCCAATGATGGTGTTTCCTGCTGAACTCTGACCCTGCCCAGTGTTACCAATCAGAAGCAGCCTCAACGCTGCCACTATGGAGACACATACACACAATACAGTAAAACAAGTCCGTTCATTGATCCGTTCAATTCATCAGTTAACCATTTGGGCCGTTTCAATACAACTTCTTTATTTTACAAGGAGGGCCTAGTCCTAGGATAAAACCCTATTTCAATGGAGAATCTCTTGCTTTTTAGACCAGGATTTGGCTTAATCTGTGTCTGGGAAACCTTCCTTGAACATGTACAATACACATCAGGTAAGTTAAACTGCATCACAGTGAAAGTGGTTGATTTCATCACAGTGAAAGTGGTTGAGTTCATTGAGGGTTCAATAATTGATAGAAGAGTGAATAGGCCTATAGATTTCCCTAGTCAGGTGATCTTATATTTTGAGTTCTACTGGGGTAAGACAGTTTAACTGCAGTAAGTTCATGAGGCAGTTATAGGTGATATTTTTCAAGAATAAATGGCTACATGTCCAAAAAGTCCAAAAATGGATGTACCAATCACAGATTGGTACATCCTTTTTAAGTCCTGTATAAACAAAGTCCAGCTTCCCTACTCAGAACACCGGAGAATCCTATAACCTGGTTCTTTTCACCTGTGCTACATTTTAAGGATCGACTCTCCAGTTCCGACACTGAGAACACCGGGACGGTGTCCCAAATGGCATCCTATTCCATATAGTGCACTACTTTTGACCAGAGCCCTGTGTGCCTTAGTGTACTTTATAGGGAATAGGGTGGCATTTGGGATGTACTCCAGAGGTTCCTCTCACCTGGGTTTCTTCTTACACCTGTGCCTCTTCAGGGACCCACTCTGACTGTAGCTCTTACAGCACTCCATGCATTTGTACGGCTTCTCTCCTGTGTGGACAACCATGTGCACTTTACGCAACGTAGAATTGACAAAGCACTTGTCGCACTCAGAGCATTTGTACGGTTTCTCCCCTGTGTGTCTCCTCATGTGCTGCGTTAGATACCCACTCTGACTGTAGCTAATACCACACTCCATGCATTTGTACGGCTTCTCTCCCGTGTGGACAACCATGTGTGCATTACGGGACGCCGAAGTGACAAAGCACTTGTCGCAATCGGAGCATTTGTAAGGTTTCTCCCCGGTGTGTTTTCTTCTAACGTGTTCTTTCAGCTTGCACCCCTGTTTGAACTGCTTCCCACAGTCCCGGCAAGAGAACGGCGTCTCCCCGGTGTGTTTCAGCCGGTGGACCATAAGGATGTGCGGTCGGGCAAAGGTCATGGGACACTCTGGGCAGGACAGCGGGCGCTCGCCGGTGTGGCTCAGTCGGTGATACTTCAGACTCATGTAACTCTGGCTGCACTCCGGGCACACGTACAGTTTACACCCACTGTGGGCCGTCATGTGGCGCTTCAGGTGGGCGGAGATCTTGAAGCCTTGGCCGCACTAGGGGCAGATGTAGGGCTGCGCATCACTGTGGAACCGCATGTGCAGTGTCAGGTTAGATTTGAATGTGAAGGTCCTGCCACATTGGTGGCAGGCGAAAGGACGTTCCGCATCGTGGATTGGTCGGTGCTCGTCCAAGCCGGCTTTCCGGGAGAACGTCTTATGGCACACCTCGCAGGAGTACGGACGGTACTGTGTGTGAATCCGGGAGTGGAACTCCAGCGTGGTTTTGGAGAAGAACTTCCGTCCACAATCTGGACACGGGAACCGGCGGACCTTCTGGCTGCGAGGCCGCCATTCTGGGTCGGACCGGAATGCAGTCAGATTGAACGGCTGGCTGGTAGCCGACCGCAGGCGTCTCCTTCCATCTTGGAAGTACAGGATGGCATCCTCTGTCTTGATACCCAGGTGATGTGCATCTGTCTTGGGGTCGCTCTCTGTAGGAGGTCCCTTGGTGTTACCCATCTCTGGGTCGTAGCTCTCTGGCTTCACAGCGTTCAACCAGTGTTCAATTCTTGTCCCGATAGGCAGCTCGTCCATCTCTTGTTTCACCTGGTTTAAATTAGAATATTTTTCTCTGAGGAAACTTACAACCAGTCAAGATATCTAGTAAACATATAGCTGTAACATTCAAACAGACAGATATCTAGTAAACATATAGCTGAAACATTCACACAGACAGATATCTAGTAAACATATAGCTGTAACATTCAAACAGACAGATATCTAGTAAACATATAGCTGTAACCTTCAAACAGACAGATTCCTGGTAAACATATAGCTGTAACATTCAAACAGACAGATATCTAGTAAACATATAGCTGTAACATTCACACAGACAGATATCTAGTAAACATATAGCTGTAACATTCAAACAGACAGATACAAATGCTATAAAAGATCTCAATTAAATGTTCATTTAAAAGCCACAAGTTTAAACCTACCTCAGCAGAGTCGTTTCCTTTTCCTGTGGATTGTTTCTTTCCCCTGGTGGTGGTGAAGTTTTTCTTCTTCGTTGGTTTTCTGCCTGGTTTCTTATTGTTCTTCTGAGCAGCGAGAGACAGTTGATCCTTTGTTAGTTTGTGGAGTCTCACGATAGGTAAAGAAATTAGTTTATCTACCTCCATTTTGAGGTGATGTAAGGCGAGTTTCTCTGCTCAAAAGGTGCTGATGCCTGACAGATCTTACTTAAAATACCTATCCAGGCATTGTATCAACTAACCAAATCATGTTATAGCAATCTGTCAGTCGATGATGGCGTGGCAGGCAATCATTGGTTGATGACTGCAACGTCTGAGCAGGGGAACATTACCCCTCGTCTCAATCTGGGCAGAGAAACTGGTTCTGTTAAACTAATGTCTCAGAGTCTTGTAGCTCTAGGCTGGAACCATGTGGGGGATGTCTTGTCCTCTCCTTTAAAGACAGAGCTGGTCATCATTCCAGGGTCTTGTAGCTCTAGGCTGGAACCCTGTGGGGGATGTCTTGTCCTCTCCTTTAAAGACAGAGCTGGTCATCATTCTAGGGTCGTGTAGCTCTAGACTGGAACCCTGTGGGGGATGTCTTGTCCTCTCCTTTAAAGACAGAGCTGGTCATCATTCTAGGGTCTTGTAGCTCTAGGCTGGAACCCTGTGGGGGATGTCTTGTCCTCTTCTTTAAAGACAGAGCTGGTCATCATCTGTACGAAATAATGGATTCAATGGAGAAAGTAAATAAGAATATTAGAATTGAGAGAAAATTAAACGTACAATGTAAGATTGAAGAATATAAATTTGACTCAAATTGATTAAGAAGAATAAGGAAACCAATAGCATTCTCTCCAAAGTAGATATATTAAATAAACTATTATTTGTGAGAAAGACCTCCTGATTGGTTTTTAAACCTTTCACATCCCTAACCTAAAAATCCATGAAATAATTATAGGATAAATAGATCTTCATTGTGAAATTCAACACTACATTTTGCTGCAAGAGAGATCTCTTTTTTTAAGGAGAAAAAAAAAGTCAACCAAATCATTCTGTTGGTGCAAAACGAAGCAGTACCTAAGTTACTTTTGGATGAATAATGCATTGATTACATATTGACAATTAACTCGACAGTTAGATACTTGCAGCGAAGTTTATTTGATAGCTTACATTGTGGAAAGCGATAGCTACTGTAGTTACTCAGTTGATTGGCTGATTTATGACGCTTGGTCAGCTTGCTCTGGTCTAATCTCGCGAAAACAACGAGTTACTCCTAAATAGAATAACACGCACTGGACCAGAGCTAGCTAACCATCAGCTAGCTAGTTACTACTGCAAGACACATCAAATAGCCTACCTGCAGAGACGACGGCAACAATCTGAGGCGGGCATGGGTGTTCAGAGTCGGTTTACTGAGAAGCCAGTACAGTAATATCAGGAAATAATTGCAATCCCCGTTTGCAATAAACACTTTTGCATTCAAAGATAAACAATAACGCACATGAATCCACAGCGCAAGGGAAGTAGTGACTGGTTCTGCTGATTTTCTTCCACGTCTACATTCTCAATGCTGCCACCTAGCGGATCGGATGAATCAGACATATCGTCCCATTTCCAAGCGTGTTCTATAAGAGATAACGATTCTTATAGACCTACCCCCCAATTATTATGGGTTTCCCATATTCATCTGTACATGTACGGTCTGTGAATTAATTATCTGTTCGTAAAACTATAAACATATCCACATGGTAAAATACGTATCTACTGTTTGAAGAGACAGTATAGATTGCTTTTCATTCATTTGTTAAATCATTTTATTTGGTCATAAAATGATACGCTAATTCTATTTTATTTATTTAAAAAAATGTATTTCATTTTTTCCACATCATTTGATGTAAATATTTTTTACGTAATTTTATATCAGCATACAAATGTGTTAGATAAAAACAATGCATGATACAGTATTGCTTAATATTTTCTCCTTGAATGACATATGACTATAATTTACACTCACATAAATTACAGGAATGAGTCTAACCAAAGCTTAGATCAAAGCTCTAATTTAGTAATAACACATTGATAATCATTTTCTCAGTAGTCAACCTTTCACAGTCCGTTTCTCTCCAAGTTCCCACCATCTTGTATTTTGCTCCATAAGTCACCAACCATCAATTTGAACACAGCGCCAACTGCCACTAACATCACCATGGTGACCACCACACCAGACCCTTCTTTCTCCCTTACTGTGTGTGTGTTGACATTGAAGTTGTTTCCACCATTGCTCTCCACCATCTCCTCTATCTTCTCCAGCAGCTCTGTGACCTGAGTGTGGTCATCTTTCTCCTTGTTGTTGAAGACATGATATCTGCCCCTGCAGGTACTGATTAGTTGTAGCAGTTGACTGTTGTCCTTCAGTAGGTCCTCCACTGGTTTCCCCTCTAGCTGGTCTCCCCCAGTGAACAGCACCATGGTGTACATTAAAGACTCTTCTCCAAAGTTCTCCTGGATCCACCTCACGACGGCGTTCCTCTCCTCCTCTGTGAACCTCACACCCAACCTGATCACCAGCAGGAACACGCGGTGGCCCGGGGCGGCGAGAACAACACACTCTGCCCTGCGCCGTTTCCATGGAAACGCCCGTTGTGTTGATGACGGTGACATGGCGGCAGCGGCAGCGGGGGAGTCGGTCCGGTCGGTCCGGTAGCGGTAGCAGCAGCTGGTCCGGTCCAACACTGGCACTCTGTGGTCACGGCAACCAGAGAGAAGAACACCTCAGAACGCCTCTCTGACCGGGATGGCGTTTCCTGCTGCACCCCGACCCTGGCCAGTGTTACCAATCAGGACCAGACTCAACACTGACACTGGTTTGATTCACAACAGTGAGGGACGACTTCCTGGACACAGATTAAACCTAGCTAGTCCTAGGCTAAAAACCAACAATTCTCTTTCTCTTTAGACCGGGACGTGGATAGTTCACCCACATTACATTCAGCAGTCTATGGACAAGAAAGACCTCTCTGATGAGGATAGGCTACCCGTCCTGTTGGGGGAGGACGCTAGGACAGCAACAGATGCTTTGGACCTCTCTGATGAGGATAGGCTACCCGTCCTGTTGGGGGAGGAAGCTATGACAGCAACAGATGAGGATAGGCTACCCGTCCTGTTGGGGGAGGACGCTATGACAGCAACAGATGCTTTGGTTTTGTTTACCTGGCCACTGTTTCAAAAGCAAACTGTTTAGCATTTACGGCACGAATCCAATGCAAGTCAATGGCACGTAAGCATTTTCACACTTCATGTCCAGTTCACCTATAAGTAACTTCATTGAGCTACACAATACATTTTTATATCCTTTAGGATGATATGGAAATTAAGCGCAAAAAAAGACCCACTACAGCCTTTCTCACTTTGTGCATTTCTAATGTTTCTCTCCGGTATGGACGACCATGTGCACTTTTGGTTGGATTTGAACATGAAGGTAGGCACACTCTCAGTTTGATTACCAACTCATAGAAGTAAAATGGATATGGCCCTTAATGGTGTTGCCTATGCTGTCACAGAAGCCAGGATGGCACAGATCAAAGAAGGGCGCTCTATCTACCTCTATGGTTTTGACCCCACCTACTGTGTAGATCTCTCTCTCTCTCTCTCTCTCTCTCTCTCTCTCTCTCTCTCTCTCTCTCTCTCTCTCTCTCTCTCTCTCTCTGTGTCTCTCTCTCTGTCTGTCTGTCTCTCTCTCTCTCTCTCTCTCTCTCTCTATCTCATTGGGTGAGTTCGTTTTGCATGGCCAAATGCCCCGGGTGGGCGGAGTTTTCACATTGTAGACCATTCCATTGGTCCTTAAGTGAAATCTCCACCTACCCAGGGCCTATATTTCTCTCTCTCTCTCTCTCTCCCACTCATTCCCTGCACCTGCTCTATCTCTTTTTTGCCGGTTGCGGAGTGTCGTGTCTGGACTTTTCCAGTGAAAATGGATATCAGTTAAGGTTTGTACTGTATGAATCAAATATACTGTATCGTCGATTTTATATTTCAGTTTAAAGTGTTTAAAAGTTTGATTCTAACAACTTCTGGGTCTTGAATTTGTAAAGAAAGTGAAACTAAATTTAACAGTGCACCATCTGGTGGACACACGCACACACAGGACCAGCAGTGAAAAACAAACCAACAACCAACGAAAGGAGAGGGAAGGCGTCCTGCCTCCTTTCTTCCCTCCCAGAAGAGGATCTCTCCTGTCCTGTGTGCTGTGACATCTACAGAGACCCGTCCTCCTCTCCTGCAGCCACAGCTTCTGTAAACCCTGCCTGCAGCAGTACTGGGAACACCGGGAATACCCCATCTGCAGGAGAAGGCTGTCTGCTTCCGGATCCAGACCGCCGAGGAACCTGGTCTTGAAGAACCTGTGTGAAGGAGAGGGGGCTGAGGGCTGCGGCGGCCGGGTCATATTTGGAGGGTTACTGCGCTACACATGGAGAGAGACTGAAGCTGTACTGTCTGGTGGACAAGCAGCCCCTGTGTGTGGTGTGTTCGATCTCCAGGCTGCACGAACAACACGCCTGCTGCTCTCTGGAGGAGGCGAGGGAGGACCTCAAAGTGAGTTATTACTTAAAAGTTGAGAGAAAGTAGTTGATGCAGTTACTAAAGCAGCTGTATTGGGTAAAAATTATTTCTGATTTGAATAGCAGAGAAGACCAATATTTCATACGTTCTATTTTTTTGTCTAGCTTGTTGGGAAAGTTGTCAAATTAGATGATTTGTGTCAAAAGTCAAATGTAAAGTTAGTAGAATGTTGAAAGTCCCGGCTTTAGACTGTATTTCCATTTTCTCCTTCGTATAAGTTTTAGATATGGACATGTGAGGCCACCCGTGGTTGGATAACTTTTAACTGGATAGAGAAGCTCAACTGCTGTGCTGTCACTCAATTCATACTCAGCAAACAGGACCCCATTGGCCCCCAAAGGGCTGGCCCATACAAAGCCCACACCAAGCCCAACACGGGTTGACCCACACCAAGCCCAACACGGGCTGGCCCACACAAAGCCCAACAGGCTAGCTTAAACCAGTCCAACACGGGCTGGCCCACACCATGCCCAACAGGCTAGCTTAAACCAGCCCAACACGGGTTGACCCACACCAAGCCCAACACGGGCTGGCCCACACCAAGCCCAACAGGCTAGCTTAAACCAGTCCAACACGGGCTGGCCCACACCAAGCCCAACAGGCTAGCTTAAACCAGTCCAACACGGGCTGGCCCACACCAAGCCCAACACGGGCTGGCCCACACCAAGCCCAACACGGGTTGACCCACACCAAGCCCAACACGGGTTGACCCACACCAAGCCCAACACGGGTTGACCCACACCAAGCCCAACACGGGTTGACCCACACCAAGCCCAACAGGCTAGCTTAAACCCCACCAAGCCCAGCACGGGTTGAGCCACACCAAGCCCAACAGGCTAGCTTAATCCAGTCCAACACGGGCTAGCCCAGCACAGGCCAGCCCACACCAGTCCAACACGGGCTAGCCCAGCACAGGCCAGCCCACACCAGTCCAACACGGGCTAGCCCAGCACAGGCCAGCCCACACCAGTCCAACATGATGTAGAGGCGGGGGCTCGTTAGAATATCTGGGGGCGTGGTTTGAAAATACTCAAATTTAATTGAGTTAAAAAATAATATAAGAGAAATTGCTGACAACAGTGAAACCAATGAGGGTTCGGAACTTTAAAGCCAATTATCTCGGAATCATATTTTCAGATGGAACCTTCTAAGGTCACAAAATGTATGCAACCGTTCCTGACAGTGTCGTTGCAGTTAAACTTGGTGTAATGTCATTATTTTAAAGTATTGTGGGCCTCCCGAGTGGCGCAGCGCTTCGCAGTGCTAGAGGCGTCACTACAGACCCGGGTTCGTTCCCAGGCTGTGTCACAACCGGCAGTGATCGGGAGTCCCATAGGGCGGCGCACAGTGTCGTTTGGGTTAGGGGAGGGTTTAGCCAGGGGGGCTTAACTTGGCTTATCATGTTCTAGCGACTCCTTGTGGCGTGCTGGGTGCCTGCAGGCTGACCCCGGTAGTCAGTTGAACGTGTTGGGTTAAGCGTGGTTTGGAGGGTCATGTTTCGGAGGATGCGTGAACCCAAGCCCCTTGGGGAGGTGCAGCGACGAGACAAGATTGAAAAAGGGGGTAAAATACAAAAAAAAACATTAAAAAAAAAACCGAGTACACAGCCAATGAGTCTGTAAAAGACTGAAATAAGCGCATGTTGTATGAACAACTAAAACTGGTAACTGTGTGTGTAATGGAGGTGGCCTATGGTAGAAAAATGAACATTCAATTATCTGGCAAGAGCTCTGTTGGATATTCCTGCAGTCAGCATGCCAATTGCACGCTCCCTCAAATGTGTATGGAACATTTCTTGGATCTTTTATTTTGGCTCAAGAAACATGGGACCAAGACTTTTTATATACTGTGTTTTATACTTTTGTTCAGTGTTTATGATAGCAACTACTTTGTCTTTCTGATACAATGTAACAAGCAGCTGATCCAAAATGGTGGGCTTATTTTAGGCAAAGTGAGGGCTACCCTCAATGTAGAGCCCATGCGCGAAGGTACATCAACCCTATGTGGGGCTAATATTTTAGCCTGCATTGGGGCCACATTGTGCCAACGTGGACATGTTTGCTGGGTATTGTGTTAGTCTTTTGGATCCATTACAGAGATATATTAAGCATCGTTTGACCTTATTTTGTCTCACCCATGAGAGCAACTAGATCTGCACATTCTATTCACTTTTCAGTTCAGCAGGTTAACACCTGTCTGGTACTGGTTCTCTATCTATTCTACTCTTTTCAGTTCAACAGGTTAATACCTGTCTGGTACCTGTCTGGTAGTGGTTATCTATCTATCCTACTCTTTTCAGTTCAACAGGTTAATACCTGTCTGGTACTGGTTCTCTATCTATTCTACTCTTTTCAGTTCAGCAGGTTAATACCTGTCTGGTAGTGGTTCTCTATCTATCCTACTCTTTTCAGTTCAGCAGGTTAATACCTGTCTGGTAGTGGTTCTCTATCTATTCTACTCTTTTCAGTTCAGCAGGTTAACACCTGTCTGGTACTGGTTCTCTATCTATTCTACTCTTTTCAGTTCAGCAGGTTAATACCTGTCTGGTAGTGGTTCTCTATCTATTCTACTCTTTTCAGTTCAACAGGTTAATACCTGTCTGGTACCTGTCTGGTAGTGGTTATCTATCTATCCTACTCTTTTCAGTTCAACAGGTTAATACCTGTCTGGTACTGGTTCTCTATATATTCTACTCTTTTCAGTTCAGCAGGTTAATACCTGTCTGGTAGTGGTTCTCTATCTATCCTACTCTTTTCAGTTCAGCAGGTTAATACCTGTCTGGTAGTGGTTCTCTATCTATCCTACTCTTTTCAGTTCAACAGGTTAATACCTGTCTGGCAGTGGTTCTCTATCTATCCTACTCTTTTCAGTTCAGCAGGTTAATACCTGTCTGGCAGTGGTTCTCTATCTATCCTACTCTTTTCAGTTCAGCAGGTTAATACCTGTCTGGTAGTGGTTCTCTATCTATTCTACTCTTTTCAGTTCAGCAGGTTAATACCTGTCTGGCGCCCGAACATAAAACATTAATCTTTACCTCTCTCTAACAACACTGCTACAAACTGATGTCTGTATTGGTACAACATGCCAATGTCATATTCTGTTACACTGTTTCTGTCTCAAATGGCACCCTAATCCCTATATTCTGTGTGTGTGTTCCAGGGGATGACTGATATCATGCACTCCATCTATGATGCAGTATGATGGGAATGTTGGAATGTCAAACATGGGAATGTCAAACAATTTAATCCATTTTAGAATAAGGCTGTAATTTAACAAAATGTGGAAAAAGTCAAGGTGTCTGAATACTTTCTGAATCCACTGTGGGCCTTGATTCAATCCTAATGTGCTTGTAGACAACGCTTTTATTTAAAGGCAGAGTTCCTGCGTTAGTGGAGATCACATTCAAGGTAAACACACCAGATGTCGTCTCAATTGGAAATTACCTTTTAAATTCTTCACGGTTTCTAATTGGATCCAGGCCCCAGGGTTAGATACGTCTACATCCTGTGTTTTCCACAAAGTGTTTTAAAAAATCAGACAACAGTTAGGTGGGCAATAGGTACACCTCCATGGGTCTCCACTCTCCTATCCACCTCTAGCCCATCTCTGCCCCCAAAAGAGACACCTCTACCTGGGAAGGTCAGACAACAGTTAGGGGCTCAAGAGCCGCACCATATTGGAGACCATAGCACTCATTCTATATGACATCACATTCTCACTTTGCAATAATGTAATTTATTCTTTAACTGCTAGTTGGACAAAATGAGACTGTGAGGAACCCTTACAGGAAGATCGAGGATTCAAACAGAGAAGATGACAATGACATAGGGGCGTAATTATTTGCAATTATTCTTGAACCAGCGGCCGGTCATGTGCAAAGGATTAGCATTTCAATGAATATAATTATAGACTGTGTGTAGTGAATCCATTTTGTCTTTCCCGCCCCTTTCCTTTGACTACCAAGCCGTCATATCGGCTTAGTCCACTAGGGACTTTTCTATCATTGTTAGTAACCAATATCTACTGTTTATGTAATTCTGTGTGATTATTTATTTAGTTGGTAAATAAATAAGCCAATTTGTATATTGCTGATTCATTATGGAAACCAGAGTTCGTGCGGATAACCAATAATTTTACGACATTCAGATGAGACTGAATGAAGTAAAGAATAATTGATGACTGAAATGTAAGAGAGTGTTAGATCTGTAAGAGTTAATTCGGAAGTCAGAACTCCTTTAAATAAAATTTTCCGTGGTGCCCCAGGTTATTAGTGAGTTAATTGTTGCATGATTTAATTCAATCACGTAATCAATTAAACGTTAGGTAATCGATTTAATAAAATAGCATGTCATCACAGACAGTCAATGACACTACAAAGTGATAAGAAACGTTGCATCAGAACATTGAGGCAAAATATGACCATAACTTTGTCATAAAACCAATAATAAATGTATATGAACAAACCAAGTAAACATATATTATGTGTATCATCTTACAGTACTGTAATAATACAGTACTGTATAATGTAATAGAATAGAAACAGTACTGTGTAATAGAATAGTACAGTACTAGAATAGTACAGTACTGTATAATGTAATAATACAGTACTGTATACTGTAATAGAATAGAAACAGTACTGTAATAGAATGGCTAACGTAAAAGAATAGTACAGGACTGTAGAATGTGACATAATAGTACAGGACTGTAGAATGTAATAGAATAGTACAGGACTGTAGAATGTAATAGAATAGTACAGGACTGTATAATGTAATAGAATAGTACAGGACTGTATAATGTAATAGAATAGTACAGGACTGTAGAATGTAACAGAATAGTACAGGACTGTAGAATGTAACAGAATAGTGCAGTACTGTAGAATGTAACAGAATAGTACAGTACTGTATAATGTAATATAATAGTACAGTACTGTATACTATAATATAATAGTACAGGACTGTATACTGTAATATAATAGTACAGGACTGTGTAATGTAATAGAATAGTACAGTACTGTATAATGTAACAGAATAGTACAGGACTGTAGAATGTAATAGAATAGTAGAGTACTGTAGAATGTAACAGAATAGTACAGGACTGTAGAATGTAATAGAATAGTGCAGTACTGTAGAATGTAACAGAATAGTACAGTACTGTAGAATGTAATAGAATAGTACAGGACTGTAGAATGTAACAGAATAGTACAGGACTGTAGAATGTAACAGAATAGTGCAGTACTGTAGAATGTAACAGAATAGTACAGTACTGTAGAATGTAATAGAATAGTACAGGACTGTATAATGTAATAGAATAGTACAGGACTGTAGAATGTAACAGAATAGTGCAGTACTGTAGAATGTAACAGAATAGTACAGTACTGTAGAATGTAATAGAATAGTACAGGACTGTAGAATGTAACAGAATAGTACTGTAGAATAGAAGTATTGTTCCTGTAAGCGAACATCAAGAAGAAATTAAAATATATATTTATAAGGTTCTCAGCCTTCATATAAAATATAACTGTACATCGAGGCTATTTCAGAAACACAAAGCAACGTTATTGTCTTCAGATTCTGTTCCATGTTACTTTAACATAATTTTTTAAAATTTAACATAAAAATTATTTACAAGGTTATTCATCATAGTTCATCATAGTTTAAAAGGCAAAACTGGCCCTAGATCAGCACTCCCACTAAGTGTGAATACAGTAGTCCTGTGTCTCAGTTGGTAGAGCCTGGTGCTGACCCTAGATCAGCACTCCAACTAAGTGTGAATACAGTAGTCCTGTGTCTCAGTTGGTAGAGCCTGGTGTATGGGTTCCATTGGTTCTGGGTTTGTTGTGTTCAGGTCTTCTGGGTTCTGGATTTGTTGTGTTCAGCTCTTCTGGGTTTGTTGTGTTCAGGTCTTCTGGGTTCTGGGTTTGTTGTGTTCAGGTCTTCTGGGTTTGTTGACTCTACTATAGATCTCAGAGGAGTCCTCAGCTGCTGGTGCTGCCGTGGGTCTGAAGAGAGAGAAACAGAAATTAAACAGAATTTGCTTTTCCTCAAAAACCCTTCTTATACTCTTTATAGTGCATTACTTTGACCAAGGCCTATGTGGCTCTGGTGATAAGTAGTGCACTAAATAGGGAATAGGGTTCCATTTGGAACACAGAACAGTTCCTCAAAACCACCACCTCTCTCATTATATTGTTGGGTTTGTAAGGAAATGCCGTCACTAGTGGCCACTAGGGGTCAACTCTTTCGCTTATTAATGATGTCATGGTCTTCTCGTCCAATAAGCAGCAGCATATGAATGAGCTGTAATCAAGAATAAAGCTTGTTTACAACCAAATCTAAACACATATGGAACTGGGATGTTATAGGAGGGTCAGATTTTCTTTGTGAATTCACTTGTTTTTGAGAAACTATCCCCAAGCATCTATTCACTTCCTCCTCCTCGTTGTTCAGTAAGTGGCTCCAAAAACACCCCAAAACATCCTTTTAGAAACTAAAAAGCTCTAAGTAGTCTATAGTGATGCAGGTCTTTACATGTTGTACACATGAAGTTGTGTCATTCAGAACTTAATCCACAACGTTATGTTCCATGTTGTTGAGACTTGAACGATGCTTCTCGTCCGTTCTAGCAGCATGATACACTGAGAATGGAACAGTTGGACGGGGAAACAGAACGAGTCACACAATGGAATATAACGTTGTGGATAAAGTTTGGAATGACACTTTCATGTGTACAACTGTTACATCTAAAGTCCTGCATCACTATACTGAGAGCTTTCTGTTTCTAAAAGACGTATTTGTGTTTTTGGAGCATTTGTTCATGTTTTTCAGAGCCTCTACTGCACAACGAGGATGAGGAAGTGAATTACTGGTTGGGGAAAGTTTCTCTAAAACAAGTGAAGTCACAAAAAAAGGTGTCTGGACCTTTCTATAACATGGTATTTACATACAAAATAGAAATTTGGTTGGAAAAAAACAACTTCTGCTTTAATGTGGTGTATCACAATGCTCTAGAAATGTCTCTGTTATTTTAATGGCAGAATATGCTCACCGGTTGGAGTTACTGGGCCAGTTGAATTTCACAACATCGTACTGGACATCCTCGTCCTGTTTCTGGGGTGGATGCAGCTGGACGGTGGAGTACAGAGGCACTTCCTGGTTTTTGGAGTGAGAGAAGTGGACACTGGCATAGAGAACGTCATCCTGGTCGATGGTGGCCGCTGTCTGTGCTGCAGTAGGGGTGAATGCCACGCTTGATACGTTTTCATACACGGGACTAGAGTCTCCCTGATGGGAAGAGAGAACAGACAATATGAGTAGAAATGTCCCACAAAGCAATACAAATAACAGACTCACCTGTACATTCTCTGATGTGTCTCTTGTGTCAGAGGTGGATTTGGAGGCCTTCTTCCTGGTTTGCACATTAATTTATTCATTATTGAACGAATCAATGAACAAAGTAAGTTAATAAAAAAGAGTTAGAGTGAAATAATCGTTTAAAGAATCTCTCACCTGAACCACATGAGTCCAGAGAGACAGAGGATGAGAACCAGAACAACCACTATGATTCCTACAGCTGCAGTCAGAACTGTTTGTTTCCCTACAATAAAATATGGATGATATGAGTCCTGGCATTTTATAAACTGAACATAAACATAGTTCAGGACAATAATACAACATTTGTTAACTGATCTAATCTCAACGTATATATAAAACAAAGTATGATAAGCCAAAGTATAACTATTAATATTAGTTTGTAACATAATGTTGTATTGAAATATTAAAGATGAAACTTCACCTGGTAAAATGATCATCAGAGCTGTAGAGTTCCTAGATCCTCTTCCATTCCAGGCCTCACAGTGGTAATGTCCATTGTCCTTAGACTTGAACTTACTTATGTTGTACATCTGTCCAAATCCATTTAGAAAAGTCTTATTTTGAAAGTACCAGGTGTATTTGTCCACAGGTGGGTTGGCATCACTGCTGCAGGTCAGAGTCACTGAACTGCCCTCCACTATTTCACCAGAGGGACTGACTGACACTGAGGTGTTCTTTGGGCCGTCTGGTGGACAATATGTAACAACAATGTTTTAAATAGTGTTTTACTTGTGATTGAAATATGAATTTAAATGTGATCCTCTGATCAAAAGATGAGGTTAGATGAACTAACACTGAACGTCCACAGACACAGAAGAAGAGTTGAGACGTCCATATTTATTCTCAGCCTCACAGTAGTATTCTCCACTGTCCTCAGAGCTGATGGTCGTGAAAGTGTATGTCTTTTCAGATCCTGTCAGTGAAGCTCCATTCTTCTTGTACCAGGTGTATTTGTCCACAGGTGGGTTGGCATCACTGCTGCAGGTCAGAGTCACTGAACTGCCCTCCACTATTTCACCAGAGGGACTGACTGACACTGAGGTAATCTTTGGGCCATCTGGTAAAGGAGAATTTGTCAGAGGGGTAGGACAGGGTAGGACATATTTACGACAGTAGTATATTTACAAATGACATGTCAAAAATATATTCTCTGTTAATATCATAAAACTAAAACTCTAACTCACACAAAACGTTAACAAATACTCATTTGGAGATGATATGCTTAAGGACTAATTAATTTAATTACAATTGTTTTGCTACCTCAGCATTCAAACACTGAGCTGTACTTTACTCACACTTCACATCCATGTTTATGGTCCTAGACCTGTCTGTCCCCATCTCATTCTGGGACTCACAGTAGTACTCTCCACTGTCAGATGACTGGATTTGATTGAAGACATGCTGTGGTCCTGCCTTACTCTGATAGTCACCTCCATTCTTCTTGTACCTCCAGGTGTAACTCTGGACAGGTGGGTTGGCATCACTGCTGCAGGTCAGAGTCACTGAACTGCCCTCCACTATTTCACCAGAGGGACTGACTGACACTGAGGTCTTTGGTTTATCTGATGTAAAATACAAAAAATTATGTCAAAGTAATATTATCAATGAGTAAAACAATGATTTTGTCTAAAATGATTGATAAAGTAAGACATCTCTCTTTTCCCTGAATACATGATACTTGCTAAGTAGAATACTGTACTATTATTGTACTGTACTCACACACTGCAGGAGAGCTGAGGTCCTCATTGCCTTTCACAGCACAGAAGTAGCTGTCTACAGCATTAGGGAGGACTGAATAGAGGGACATCTTCTCAGTTACAACCTGTCCGTTCTTGTACCAGATGTAGGTGGGGTTGGGTTTGTCAGTCAGAGGACAGGTGGTGCTACAGGTCAGTGTTCTCTGTCCCTCTGCAGCAGGAGTCACCTTCACCAGCAGACCTGAAACAATATGTATAAAACCACATACACCTCTGTGTTAACAGGATGGTTAATTTATTTTCTCCTGTAATTCAATATGATATTTTATTGTAAAATACAGTGTAGTATTACCTGTGACAGACAGAGTTGTTCCTGGGAAACTATGACCCCATTCAACGTTGTATGTTTTAAAAGTGAAACGATACTCAGCTGAGTCCTCCTCTCTCAGATCTGTGATTCTCAGGGTGAAGGGACCTTCGTATGTTCCAGTGTACTTCACACGACCTGCATATCCTGGGTCTGTGGTTAGGTCTTCAGGTGTCGACTTATCACTTCTAAACCAGAACGTTGATGTGGTGTAATAATAACCAGCATAAATACAGGATATGTCCACTGTTGACCCCTTCAAGACACAGATTGTCCTCTTGGTGTAAGTCACTCTGTTGCATCTCTGACCCTGAACACCTGAAACACAGTGACATAACAAGAGGTCAACTGGATTATATTCTCAGTTCTTTCTAGAAATTCTATAACTTCTCAAATCACACAGTGAAACCAACACACAGAGGTTAAACAATATTGTTAATTAAATAAACACTCACACACAGCAGGAGAGTGGAGATCCTCATGGCCTTTTACAGCACAGGAGTAACTGTCTTCATAGTTACTGGAGACTGGGTCTTTGTACTGGGGGGAGGTGCTCTCATCTAGATGTTGTCCGTTCTTGTACCAGATGTAGGTGGGGTTGTCAGTCAGAGTACAGGTGGTGCTACAGGTCAGTGTCTTATACTCTGAATTCTGTTTAGGAGTCACATTCACCTGAAAACCTGAATTAAAGGGGAGTAAAAACCGAGTACATCGTTTAAAATTAATGATTCATTTCCTGACTCTTCAACACTGTATAATGTGCTGTGCAGTGTTACCTGTGACCTGTATATCATAATGTTCTGTAAGTGTAGTATTACCAGTATATCATAATTGTCACGCCCTGGCCTTAGTATTCTTTGTTTTCTTTATTATTTTAGTTAGGTCAGGGTGTGACATGGGGGAATGTTTTGTGTTTTGTCGGTTTTGGGTGGTTATATGGTAAAGGGGGGTGTTGGGTGTAGTGTATGGGTTTGTGTTGAGTGAATGTGTCTAGCTGTGTCTATGTTGGGTGTAGTTGTCTAGGAAAGTCTATGGTTGCCTGAATGGGTTCCCAATTAGAGACAGCTGATTTCTGTTGTCTCTGATTGGGATCCATATTTAAGGTAGCCATAGGCTTTAGTTTGTTGTGGGTAATTGTCTATGTTATACGTTTGTAGCCTGTGTGTGCACTACGTTCTTAGCTTCACGGTCGTTTGTTTTGTTTTGTTAGTTTTTTTTGTAAGAGTGTTTCCTTTCGTGTTACGTCTTCGTCATCAATATTAAAAGGAAGATGTATTTCTCACACGCTGCGCCTTGGTCATCTCTCTCTCCTAGCCCTGAGAAGCGTGTCCCCAGCCCGGTACCATCAGTTCCGGCACCACGCACTCGGCCTAATGTGCGTCCCCAGGGTCCAGTATGCCCTGTTCCTTCACCCCGCACTAGCCCTGAGATGCGTGTCCCCAGCCCGGTAACACCAGTTCCGGCACCACGCACCAGGCCTACAGTGCGTCTCAGCCGGCCAGAGTCTGCCGTCTGCACAGCGATGCCTGAACTGCCCGTCTGCCAAGCGCCATCTGAGCCATCCGTCTACCCAGCGCCATCTGAGCCATCCGTCTACCCAGCGCCATCTGAGCCATCCGTCTACCCAGCGCCATCTGAGCCATTCGTCTACCCAGCGCCATCTGAGCCATTCGTCAGACAGGATCTGCCAGAGCCGCCAACCAGACAGGATCTGCCAGAGCCGCCAACCAGACAGGATCTGCCAGAGCCGCCAACCAGACAGGATCTGCCAGAGCCGCCAACCAGACAGGATCTGCCAAAGTCGCCAACCAGCCAGGATCTGCCAGATCCGTCAGCCAGCCATGAGCAGCCAGATCCGTCAGCCAGCCATGAGCAGCCAGATCCGTCAGCCAGCCATGAGCAGCCAGATCCGTCAGCCAGCCATGAGCAGCCAGATCCGTCAGCCAGCCATGAGCAGCCAGATCCGTCAGCCAGCCATGAGCAGCCAGATCCGTCAGCCAGCCATGAGCAGCCAGATCCGTCAGCCAGCCATGAGCAGCCAGATCCGTCAGCCAGCCATGAGCAGCCAGATCCGTCAGCCAGCCATGGGCCGTCCCTCAGTCCGGAGCTGCCGTCCCTCAGTCCGGAGCTGCCGTCCCTCAGTCCGGAGCTGCCGTCCCTCAGTCCGGAGCTGCCGTCCCTCAGTCCGGAGCTGCCGTCCCTCAGTCCGGAGCTGCCGTCCCTCAGTCCGGAGCTGCCGTCCCTCAGTCCGGAGCTGCCCCTTAGTCCGGAACTGCCCCTTAATTCAGTGGGGTTAATGTGGAGGGGGGCCATTTGGAGGAAGCTACGGAGGCGGTTAGTGACTGTGGTGGGGTGGGGACCACGACCAGTGCCGGAGCCGCCACCGTGGAAGGAAGCCCACCCAGACCCTCCCCTAGACTGTGTGCTGGTGCGCCCGGAGTTCGCACCTTAAGGAGGGGGTTATGTCACGCCCTGGCCTTAGTATTCTTTGTTTTCTTTATTATTTTAGTTAGGTCAGGGTGTGACATGGGGGAATGTTTTGTGTTTTGTCGGTTTTGGGTGGTTATATGGTAAAGGGGGGTGTTGGGTGTAGTGTATGGGTTTGTGTTGAGTGAATGTGTCTAGCTGTGTCTATGTTGGGTGTAGTTGTCTAGGAAAGTCTATGGTTGTCTGAATGGGTTCCCAATTAGAGACAGCTGATTTCTGTTGTCTCTGATTGGGAGCCATATTTAAGGTAGCCATAGGCTTTAGTTTGTTGTGGGTAATTGTCTATGTTATACGTTTGTAGCCTGTGTGTGCACTACGTTCTTAGCTTCACGGTCGTTTGTTTTGTTTTGTTAGTTTTTTTGTAAGAGTGTTTCTTTTCGTGTTACGTCTTCGTCATCAATATTAAAAGGAAGATGTATTTCTCACACGCTGCGCCTTGGTCATCTCTCTCTCCTATTGACGATCGTGACAATAATGTTCTGTAAGTGTAGTTTTACCAGTATATCATAATGTTCTGTAAGTGTAGTATTACCAGTATATCATACTTTTCTGTAAGTGTAGTATTACCAGTATATCATAATGTTCTGGAAGCGTAGTATTACCAGTATATCATATTGTTCTGGAAGTGTAGTATTACCAGTATATCATATTGTTATGTATAATAATAATAATGTATATCATCATGTTGTGTAAGTGCAGTATTACCTGTCACAGTCAGACTGGTTCCTGGGAAACTATGACCCCATTCAACGTTGTATGTTTTAAAATTGAAGCGATACTCAGCTGAGTCCTCCTCTCTCAGATCTGTGATTCTCAGGGTGAAGGGAGCTCTGTATGTTCTAGTGTACTTCACACGACCTGCATACCCTGGGTCTGTGGTTAGGTCTTCAGGGGTCGACTTATCACTTCTAAACCAGAATGTTGATGTGGTGGAATAATAACTAACATAAGTACAGGATATGTCCACTGTTGACCCCTTCAAGACACAGATTCCCCTCTTGGTGTAAGTCACTCTGTTGCAGCTCTGACCATCAACACCTAAAACACAGTGACAAGAGGGCATGATTTTTATAGTGTAATCATGAGCTACAGCAATCCAGAATAGTTATGCCATCCTGTATTTTGTTGCAGTTTGGTTAGATAACTGTGAGGGATGTTTAGCAGACAGAAAGTTCTACTTGAAAAGTTATACTAGAAAACTGAGTTTCATTCATACTCACACACTGCAGGAGAGTGGAGATTCTCATTGCCTTTTACAGCACAGGAGTAGCTGTCTTCATAGTTACTGTAGACTGAGTATTTGTACTGGGGGGAGGTGCTCTCATCTAGATGTTGTCCATTCTTGTACCAGATGTAGGTGGGGTTACCAGTCAGAATACAGGTGGTGCTACAGGTAATTGTCACCCAATTTTGCCAAATTGAAGGAGTCAACTTCACCTGCAGAGCTGGAGTAGATCACACCATTAAAACCCTGCATCACCTGTTCTCTAGTTTAATCACATGATGCAAGACATTCTCAAACTCATTTAATTCTCAAATCTGTTTCATATATACAAATCCAATTTCTAGACCTAAATGGACAGTAGATATTAATTGAACAGACTAGCAGTATAAAGCCTGTACCTGTTACGGACAGAGTGACTCCAGGATCACCATAATATCTCCCTTCAGTCTGATCTGTTATAAACCTGAACTTGTATGTAGCTGAGTCTCTCTCTCTCAGGTGTGTGATTCTCAGTGTGTGACCATTCTTCTTATCCCCATGATACTCCAGACGACCTGTATACTCCGGGTCCTGACCTAGATCTTTAGGTTCTACCCCAGTCTCCCATTCAGTGAACCAGAAGGTTGATGTGACTGTACCACTGGGATATGTGTAAGAGCAGGACATCTCCACTGTTGACCCCTTCAAGACACAGATACTCTGAGTGGTGTAAGTCACACTCCAGCCATACTGGCCCAGTACAACTGAAACACACAGTCACACAACACAATGGTGTCAGAATGATGACAAGGTATATTGGCTCACACTGAAGGTAGGATTTGTCTACACTTTGTTGCCATAGTTCCTGATTTGAGTGTGAATGGAAACCACAGATAAGCATCACTCAGTGAGTTGTGAAAGATAACTATTTAAAGTGAAGTGGAGACTCCTAACAGAACACACCAGAATATCATTATGACTCTTAACCTTTTAGAAATGTCTGTAGATTGATAAACAGAGAACTAAAAGATAAGAATGAGACCATACCTGCCACAGACCAGAGAAAGACCACCAACACACTTCCTGCTGTTCTCAAGGCCATTGTTGCATCTCCCACCCTGCAGTCTTAGAAACATAAACAACAACTCACTCTATAGCTGGTGAATAACTACATACAAACCATCAGGGGCAGCAGGTAGGGCTCTAGTCAAAGTAGTGCACTCTATAGCTGGTGAATAACTACATACACACCATCAGGGGCAGCAGTTAGGGCTCTAGTCAAAGTAGTGCACTCTATAGCTGGTGAATAACTACATACAAACCATCAGAGGCAGCAGGTAGGGCTCTAGTCAAAGTAGTGCACTCTATAGCTGGTGAATAACTACATACAAACCATCAGGGGCAGCAGGTAGGGCTCTAGTCAAAGTAGTGCACTCTATAGCTGGTGAATAACTACATACAAACCATCAGGGGCAGCAGGTAGGGCTCTAGTCAAAGTAGTGCACTCTATAGCTGGTGAATAACTACATACATACCATCAGGGGCAGCAGGTAGGGCTCTAGTCAAAGTAGTGCACTCTATAGCTGGTGAATAACTACATACAAACCATCAGGGGCAGCAGGTAGGGCTCTAGTCAAAGTAGTGCACTCTATAGGGAATATGGTGTCATTTGGGATGCAGATATAACAACACATCATCATCACAGCCTTGAGTGGATGGTGTGTAAATTACATCATAATAGTTTGGTAATATAGAGTGTCAGTGGTATCGGCAGGTAGCATAGTGGTTAAGAACATTGGGCCAGTAACTGAAACATTACTGGTTCAAATCCCAGAGCTGGCAAGGTGGAAAAATCTGCCAATATGAGCAAGGCAGTTACCACCAGCTTGAATGATAACTCCTATCCCCAAGCTGTGAGGCTGAACAGCAAGTCAAACATACCTTTTATATCATCATTATACGATAGTGTCTGTATTCACCAAGTGTCTCAGAGTAGGATCTAGGATTAGTTATCTCATTTAGATCATAATTATATAGACCAGGAGGACCTGAACCTAGATCAGCACTCCAAATCTGAGACCCTTGAGGACATGGCTTGTGGCTAAAAACTAAAAAACACATTTCAAGATATCAAGAGTACTTACAGACTGAAGAGGAGAGGTCTTGTACAGTGAGTCAACTTACTGGTAGTGAGTGGGAACTTCTAGTAAGTGTCAGTTCTGTGGTTGATACATATTTAAAATAGAACACAAGTAGCTGATGCAGAACTGTCCTTTCCTTCCTCTTTAAGTCATTAACATGCATGAGGACCAGAACAGCACATCAGAATAGTGTTTACTATAGCCTACTATTTGGAATGTTTATAATATATTAGAATGTGTTTACTATAGCCTACTATTTGGAATGTTTATAATATATTAGAATGTGTTTACTATAGTCTACTATTCAGAATGTTTATAATATATTAGAATGTGTTTACTATAGCCTACTATTTAGAATGTTTATAATATATTAGAATAGTGTTGCCTTGCCCCTCTCAGTTCTACATGGAACAGGTCAAAGTTCTATATATATATATTTATTATTATTTATCCAGCCTTATTTTACCAGGTAAGTTGACTGAGAACACATTCTCATTTACTGCAACAACCTGGGGAATAGATAAAAGGGGGATGAATGAGCCAATTCAAATCTGGGGATGATTAGGTGGAACGAGGGCCAGATTGTGAATTTTAGCAGTGGACACCAGGGTTAACACCCCTACTCTTACAATAAGTGCCATGGGATCTGTAGTGACCACAGAGAGTCAGGACACCCGTTTAACATCCCATCCAAAAGATAGCACCCTACACAGGGCAATGTCCCCAATCACTACCATGGGGTATTGGGATGTATATATTTTTAAACCAGAGGAAAGAGTGCCTCCTTCTGGCTCTCCAACACCACTTCCAGCAGCTTCTGGTCTCCCATCCAGGGACTGACCAGGTGAACACTGCTTAGCTTCAGAAGCGAGCCAGCAGTGGGATGCAGGGTGGTATGCTGCTAACAGTTGGCTGGTTCCATGGACTTGTAAGTAAGCATTTCATGGTAAGGTCTACACCTTCCATTAGATTTTCCTTCTATTCTACAAACCCATTCAATTCACACTCCTCATCAGCTGCATCAAAGTGGTACTGAAGGTTCCAGTGTTCTAGACTAGAGCTCCACCTACTGGCATCTCAACATTACTGCAGCCTCCAGTCCTGATGTCCTTATTCATTTGTGCAGTAATATGAATAGAATGAATGGATACTGTTCCATTAATTCCAGCCATTCCTCCTATATCTCTGCCCACCAGCATCCTCTGTTGTACAGTACTAGTAGTAAGTTTATCTAGCAGAGGCATCAATGAACATCACCATAGCCTGCTGTATTGACTGTGTAGTGTGTTGTAGTCTGCTGTCCATAAATAATGTAATTTAGCAGATGCCTTTATCCAAAGCGACTTACAGTTAGTTATATGTGCATATATTTTACGTATGGGTGGTCCAGGGAACAAAACCCATCACGTTGCAGGTGCCATGCTCTACCTACTGAGCTACAGAGAACCATATTCTATAAAGTCTAATGTGCATATATAGATTTCTGATATGATTCAGGAGGCCTGTCAGAGGACAGACAGGAAATGAGAACAGGAAAGTGATTGTGTTCATCTAAACCAACGAACCCACCATCACTGTGTCTCATGTTAATACTACTCCTAAACACAACCCACCATCACTGTGTCTCATGTTAATACTACTCCTAAACACAACCCACCATCACTGTGTCTCATGTTAATACTACTCCTAAACACAACCCACCATCACTGTGTCTCATGTTACTACTACTCCTAAACACAACCCACCATCACTGTCTCTCATGTTAATACTACTCCTAAACACAACCCACCATCACTGTGTCTCATGTTAATACTACTCCTAAACACAACCCTCCATCACTGTGTCTCATGTTAATACTACTCCTAAACACAACCCACCATCACTGTGTCTCATGTTAATACTACTCCTAAACACAACCCACCATCACTGTGTCTCATGTTAATACTACTCCTAAACACAACACACCATCACTGTGTCTCATGTTAATACTACTCCTAAACACAACCCACCATCACTGTGTCTCATGTTACTACTACTCCTAAACACAACCCACCATCACTGTCTCTCATGTTAATACTACTCCTAAACACAACCCACCATCAGTGTGTCTCATGTTAATACTACTCCTAAACACAACCCACCATCACTGTGTCTCATGTTAATACTACTCCTAAACACAACACACCATCACTGTGTCTCATGTTAATACTACTCCTAAACACAACCCACCATCACTGTGTCTCATGTTAATACTACTCCTAAACACAACCCACCATCACTGTGTCTCATGTTAATACTACTCCTAAACACAACCCACCATCACTGTGTCTCATGTTAATACTACTCCTAAACACAACCCACCATCACTGTGTCTCATGTTAATACTACTCCTAAACACAACCCACCATCACTGTGTCTCATGTTAATACTACTCCTAAACACAACCCACCATCACTGTGTCTCATGTTAATACTACTCCTAAACACAAACCACCATCACTGTGTCTCATGTTAATACTACTCCTTAACCTCTTATGAAGCATCCACTCACTCCAATCACTCTTTCTCTCACTCTTACTTTAGGCCATTTTCAAAATATCTCCACCACAATCTGTTGCTCTCAGAGCTCTTAAAATAGCATGCACAAGTATTTATGTGAAACCACCTGTACAATGTACCTCCCATCTTTTGTAGCACACAATATAGCTCAGTATTTGTCAAGGGTGCCAATAATGTTGGTCGTGACTGTATATCCCACAATCAGATTAATATGTCAAAATACATTTATACACACACACACACACACACACACAGTTATACTTGACCCTGTTATTCTTTGACAGTGAACATGACCCTATTGAATGGAGATCTGGGTATGACTGGCAAACTCTACTGATCATGTTTTAAACATGTAAATGAATAAAATGAACTAAACTAAACACATGAAACCACAGCCCAGTGTCAATATTAACAAAGTGTATCAGAGTAGGAGAGCTGATCTGGGATCAGTTTAGCCTTTTAGATCATAATTATATGAACCGTCTGAGACACTTTATGAATACAGGCCCTGATGTAACAACCAAAACACAGTTCAAAATTAACCAACAAGTACAAAGATACAGTAAGTCATGTGATGTTTGGCTAAAAACATCAAAACTAAAACTATATTTCAAGACATCGTCAAGTGTACTTACAGAGTGAAGTGAAGGGGAAGGTCTTGTACAGTGAGTCAACGTACTGTCACTGTGTGGAAACAAGAAGTAGTCTACTGTAAGTGTTAGTAGAAGCAGGGGTAGCCTAAGTGTGAGTTCTGTGGTTAACACGTTTTAAAAGTAGCCTGGTCAGGGCAATAACATGCAGGAACAGCATGTCACATAAGGGATGTTACTGAATCTAAATAGAAAATGGTCTAAAGTCAGCATACTGTAGTTACATTTCTTTATTTCAGGAGTGGACCTACATGTTTTACAAGAGACACAATGTGACCCATTCCATCACTCTTCATCAGCTGGTACTGAAGGTTCCAGAACAGATGAAAGGGGAGTATCTTTGGTTCCAGTGTTCTAGACTAGAGCTCTCCCTACTGGCATCTCAACATTACTGCAGTGTTCTAGACTAGAGCTCTCCCTACTGACATCTCAACATTACTGCAGCTTCCAGGCTTCAAATGTCCCTACTAGTCCGATCAAAATATACAAAATAGAAGGTAGAACATTTTCAAAAATATATATAGATTAAACCAGGCACGCACATAAAAGTACTGTTATTCGGACTTCTGTTGAACTGGCGTTTGAATTGAGTGAACTAGTGATCTCAGCTAGCTTGTTAGCTACATGAAGCTGCTGTTATTCAGTGATAAACAAGTATTTTTGTGCATCACACAGCTACTCTGAATGGACTGGATTGTGAACAATATGATGTGCTGCCTCTGAATTACAGCAAAACCCCATAGTTAGCTTGTGAGCTAGCTAGTTAGCTAAGATTTAGCTATCAACATTAGCTAGCTAGAAACAACAGACAACAGTGAGCTGACATTATGCCAACGCCATTGCAAGCTGCTCTGAGTTTCCAGTGTGTTCTTGTGTGAAAGAGATGTGTTCAGTTCACTGATCTTCAGAGCAATGGACTCCAAGTGAACCCTGACATGCATATAACTAAGTCTGTCTGGGATTGTGTCCCATTGTGTCTGAGTAATGCGTGTTTTTTTAAATGACAATGAATAATCTTTCATGTAATTGTTTATTGCTGCTTCATTATTTTTATTTTATTGTGATTTTTTTTCTTCTTCATTTTTATAATTTAAAAAATCTAATATTTTCTTACATATTAACAACTGCATTGTTGCTTAAGGGCTTGTCAGTAACCATTTTACAGTAAGGTCTACACCTGTTGTATTTGGAGCATGTGTAACGGTGTTCCTCCTCCTCTTCATCCGAAGAGGAGGAGCATGGATTGAACCAAGGCGCAGCTTTGTGAAATGACATGATTTATTTAACAAGACGAAAAAAAACGAACTACACTTGAATAATTAACAAAACAAATAAACGATGTAGACAGACCTGGACGACGAACTTACATGAAACACGAAGAACGCAATAACAGGAAAACTGACTACACAAAAACCGAACGAACAAACTTACCGAGAACAGTCCCGTGTGGCGTAACATACAGACACTGACACAGGAGACAACCACCCACAACAAACAGTGTGAAAACACCTACCTTAATATGACTCTCAATCAGAGGAAATGAAAAACACCTGCCTCTAATTGAGAGCCATATTAGGTCACCCTTAAACAAACATAGAAACAGAAAACATAGACTGCCCACCCAAACTCACGTCCTGACCAACTAACACATACAAAACTAACAGAAACAGGTCAGGAACGTGACATAACCCCCCCCCCCCTTAAGGTGCGAACTCCGGGCGCACCAGCACAAAGTTTAGGGGAGGGTCTGGGTGGCCATGTGACCACGGTGGTGGCTCAGGCTCTGGACGAGGTCCCCACCCCACCATAGTCAATCCCAGCTTACTTCTCCCCCTCAGAATGACCACCCTCCTATTCCACCCACCTAATATCAGAGGCAACACAAAAATAAGGGACAGCTCCGGGACAAGGTAGCTCAGGACAGAGAGGTAGGTCAGAATAGAGAGGTAGCTCAAGATGGAGAGATAGCTCAGGATAGAGGGGCAACTCCGGACTGAAGGGCAGTTCTGGATACATGGCAGCTCTGGACGCTCATGGCTGGCTGACGGCTCTGGACGCTCATGGCTGGCTGACGGCTCTGGACGCTCATGGCTGGCTGACGGCTCTGGACGCTCATGGCTGGCTGGCGGCTCTGGACGCTCATGGCTGGCTGGCGGCTCTGGACGCTCATGGCTGGCTGGCGGCTCTGGACGCTCATGGCTGGCTGGCGGCTCTGGACGCTCATGGCTGGCTGGCGGCTCTGGACGCTCATGGCTGGCTGGCGGCTCTGGACGCTCATGGCTGGCTGGCGGCTCTGGACGCTCATGGCTGGCTGGCGGCTCTGGCAGATCCTGTCTGGCTGGCGGCTCTGGCAGATCCTGTCTGGTTGGCGGCTCTGGCAGATCCTGTCTGGTTGGCGGCTCTGGCAGATCCTGTCTGGTTGGCGGCTCTGGCAGATCCTGTCTGGTTGGCGGCTCTGGCAGATCCTGGCTGGTTGGCGGCTCTGGCAGATCCTGGCTGGTTGGCGGCTCTGGAAGATCCTGTCTGGTTGGCGGCTCTGGAAGATCCTGTCTGGTTGGCGGCTCTGGCAGATCCTGACTGACGGATGGCTCAGACGGCGCTGGGGAGACGGATGGCTCAGACGGCGCTGGGGAGACGGATGGCTCAGACGGCGCTGGGGAGACGGATGGCTCAGACGGCGCTGGGGAGACGGATGGCTCAGACGGCGCTGGGGAGACGGATGGCTCAGACGGCGCTGGGGAGACGGATGGCTCAGACGGCGCTGGGGAGACGGATGGCTCAGACGGCGCTGGGGAGACGGATGGCTCAGACGGCGCTGGGGAGACGGATGGCTCAGACGGCGCTGGGGAGACGGATGGCTCAGACGGCGCTGGGGAGACGGATGGCTCAGACGGCGCTGGGGAGACGGATGGCTCAGACGGCGCTGGGGAGACGGATGGCTCTGGCCGGATGAGGCGCACTGTAGGCCTGGTGCGTGGTGCCGGAACTGGAGGCACCGGGCTAAGGACACGCACCTTCAGGCTAGTGCGGGGAACAACAACAGGGCACACTGGACTCTCAATGCGCACTATAGGCCTGGTGCGTGGTACCGGAACTGGAGGTACCGGGCTGAGGGCACGCATATCAGGGCGAGTGCGGGGAGAAGGAACAGTGCGTACAGGGCTCTGGAGACGCACAGGTGGCTTAGTGCGTGGTGCCGGAACTGGAGGCACTGGGCTGGAGACACGCACCATAGGGAGAGTGCGTGGAGGAGGAACAGGGCTCTGGAAACGCACTGGAAGCCTGGTGCGTGGTGTAGGCACTGGTGGTACTGGGCTGGAACAGGAAGGTGGCGCCGGAAATACCGGACCGTGTAGGCGTACTGGCTCCCTTGAGCATTGAGCCTGCCCAACCTTACCTGGTTGAATGCTCCCCGTTGCCCGACCATAACCCGCACCGGGCTATGTAGGCGAACCGGTGCGTAAGGCTGGTGCCATGTAAGCCGGCCCAAGGAGACGTACTGGTGGCCAGATATGTAGAGCCGGCTTCATGACACCTGGCTCAATGCCCAATCTAGCCCTACCAGTGCGGGGAGGTGGAATAACCCGCACCGGGCTATGCACACGTACAGGAGACACCGTGCGCTCTACTGCGTAACACGGCGTAACACAGCGTCTGCCCGTACTCCCGCTCTCCACGGTTAGCCTGAAAAGTGGGCGCAGGTCTCCTACCTGCCCTTGGCCCACTACCTCTTAGCCCCCCCCCAAGAAATTTTTGGGGTTTCTTCACGGGCTTCCATGCTAGCCGTGTACCTTCATAAATCCGGTTTTGAGCTTCATTCTCCGGTTTCCAGCCACTTCTCTTTGCTGCCTCCTCATACCACCGCTCCTGGGCTCGCGCTGCTTCCATCTCCTCACGAGTGCGGCGATATTCCCCAATGTGCGCCCAGTGTCCTTTTCCCTCTAATACTGCCTCCCAAGTCCATGAGTCCTGATCTCTTGGCCGCTGCTCGAACTCACGCTGCTTGGTTCTGGATCGTGGGTGGTTCTGTAACGGTGTTCCTCCTCCTCTTCATCCGAAGAGGAGGAGCATGGATTGAACCAAGGCGCAGCGTTGTGAAATGACATGATTTATTAAACAAGACGAAAAAAACTAACTACACTTGAATAATTAACAAAACAAATAAACGATGTAGACAGACCTGGACGACGAACTTACATGAAACACGAAAAACGCAATAACAGGAAAACTGACTACACAAAAACCGAACGAACAAACATACCGAGAACAGTCCCGTGGCGTAACATACTGACACAGGAGACAACCACCCACAACAAACAGTGTGAAAACACCTACCTTAAAATGACTCTCAATCAGAGGAAATGAAAAACACCTGCCTCTAATTGAGAGCCATATTAGGTCACCCTTAAACAAACATAGAAACAGAAAACATAGACTGCCCACCCAAACTCACGTCCTGACCAACTAACACATACAAAACTAACAGAAACAGGTCAGGAACGTGACAGCATGTGACAAATACAATTAGATTTGATTTGATTTGTGTGTCTAGGTGCTGGACATTGCTCCCTCTGACACTGGGTTTCTGAACATCTAAAAGTCTGAGCCGTTTGGGGGGTTCTACTAGCTGACATATGGAATTGTTTTAAGGTGTTCATACCATGGATCATTTAGATATTTGATTTTGAATTATAGTACACCTTTAGGTTAAAAAGGAGAAGGACTAATGTTTGTGAGAGCAGGCAGGTGACTGCAATATAGTCTGCCTGGAACATGCCCCATATTCAACTGTAATTCAATTAAATAATAGCATTTATTTATCCCCTGTAGGGGCAATTACTAGGCACCCTATGGCATCAGGCTGGCAGTGAGTCTCACAGCAACATCACAAGGGGTCACACATTCAGGTAACATGTCCAGTCACATGACAAAACATACATACACAGTAAAACACATGATAACAACAGATGTCAGCCCCCTTAATGTCTACAACATGGTCATCATAGAGGCGGCTCCCTGGGCAAAGATCCCTTCAAAGTTCTAATGATGACATCATCTCCATCATCTGACATCAATGATGACATGTTTCACAGCTCAGGTCGAGGGAGAGGGGGAAGGAAATCAGAGGTGCACTCCTCTTCACTTTGATTGACACTTCACACACTCATTCTATATGTCCAGTGTTCTGTCTGGGATCTGTGGTCTGTGCCAGAGGACTACAAACGGGGTGACACCCCCCCAAGCATCCTGTTCCCTTTTAAAGTAGGGACACAGTCCCTCATCCTCTTCCTTAATCTTCATCAATCTCCTCCCTCCCTACTATCCAGTCACTGAGTGGTGGACAGGGTTGACATGGTTTCCTGTCTCTTCCTCTCTGATCAGGCTTATGTTTGAAGCGACACTTGTCACCATAGAAACAGCCGGTGGTCCTCCAGAAGAAACACTCGTCACCATTGATGGGAGCCATCCTCCTGGTCCTGGGAGAGAGAGAGACAAACAGTATGAAAACACAAACACCTGCACCTGTGCTCCTGCTTCCTCCTTCCATCACTTTGTACATTTCAAAAGTTTATATGAGATGATTGGTAACACTTTAGAATAACTCATAATGATGTTTTGACTGCAGATGGATGTCCTTACCCTGTGGAGGCGTACTGGGAGGCTGAGTAGGTGTTGAGGCCTATAGGGTTAGTCCTCTGAGGAGAGGGAGGGGTTCTCTGCGAGGTCCACCACTGGAGTCCTGAGGGGAGGAGAGGTGAAACCGCTGGAGACCTGAGGGGATGAGAGATCCACCACTGGAGTCCTGAGGGGAGGAGAGGTCCACCATTGGAGTCCTGAGGGGAGGAGAGGTCCACCATTGGAGTCCTGAGGGGAGGAGAGGTCCACCACTGGAGTCCTGAGGGGAGGAGAGGTCCACCACTGGAGTCCTGAGGGGAGGAGAGGTCCACCACTGGAGTCCTGAGGGGAGGAGAGGTCCACCACTTGAGTCCTGAGGGGAGGAGAGGTCCACCACTTGAGTCCTGAGGGGAGGAGAGGTCCACCACTTGAGTCCTGAGGGGAGGAGAGGTCCACCACTGGAGTCCTGAGGGGAGGAGAGGTCCACCACTGGAGTCCTGAGGGGAGGAGAGGTCCACCACTGGAGTCCTGAGGGGAGGAGAGGTCCACCACTGGAGTCCTGAGGGGAGGAGAAGCCTACCACTGGAGTCCTGGGGGGAGGAGAGGTCCACCACTGGAGTACTAAGGGGAGAGGAAGCCTACCACTGGAGTCCAGAGGGGAGGAGAAGCCTACCACTGGAGTCCAGAGGGGAGGAGAAGCCTACCACTGGAGTCCAGAGGGGAGAGGAAGCCTACCACTGGAGTCCAGAGGGGAGGAGAGGTCCACCACTGGGGTCCAGAGGGGAGGAGAGGTCCACCACTGGAGTCCTGAAGGGAGGAGAGTTCTACCACTGGAGTCCTGAGGGGAGGAGAGGTCCACCACTGGAGTCCTGAGGGGAGGAGAGGTCCACCACTGGAGTCCTGAGGGGAGGAGAGGTCCACCGCTGGAGTCCAGAGGGGAGGAGAGGTCCACCACCAGAGTCCTGAGAGGAGGAGAGGTCCACCACTGGAATTCTGAGGGGAGGAGAGGTCCACCAGCTAAACCTCAAAATAAATAATTGTTAGATGTACAACAGGTATTTCTTTATTGTCGTAGTATTTTGATTAAATCAGAAATCAAACTTCTCTAATAATGGCCATGCCCCCTGTGGTGGGGTCTGGTAGTGCAGTCTGTATTTACAATGCCCCCTGTGGTGGGGTCTAGTAGTGCAATCTGTCTATACTTTGTCCCATGTGGTGGGGTCTGGTAGTGCAGTCTGTATATACCATACCCCTGTGGTGGGATCTAGTAGTGCAATCTGTCTATACTTTGTCCCCTGTGGTGGGGTCTGGAAGTGCAGCTTGTCTCTACTATGGTGGGGTCTGGAAGTGCAGCTTGTCTCTACTATGGTGGGGAGATGGAGTAACAGACAGACAGACAGACACATTTAAGATGAGGGAGGACACACATTTTTTATGAGCATGGCCTTATTTCTATCACAGCATTTTGGATGACTGTCTTTCATTTTCCATTCGCCCAGCTCAATGTAACATGGATATATTTAACTACTACATGTCATGATACTCTAATGTTCCCTATAGCCATCATGAGGTTGTTACAACCTAGAATATGAATGGAAGCATACAACGTAGGTGCACAGGTTGAGAGAAACATTTGAGTAATCAAGGTGACAGACAGTTACACATTCAATACCACCTTGTACACTCTGGCCTGCATCTAGCTGATCTAGGATGTAATCATTAGTCCAACAGTTGCAAACAAGAGTTTCTCTTGGACAAATACAGGTATGTTTATCCTATTTAGTTACGTTTGCTTGGTTTAAAATTGTTTTTCAGCAGAATAGGTGGAATGAATACACCTCTGATCACATTCAAACACAGTTCACTTTCAAAGCAGACACATACAAACAGCATGATCACATTGCCCGTTGTAGAATTCCTTCTCGCATCTCTGCATTATACCCCTCTTACCTTGTCCCTTCACTTGTGGACTTCAGTGCACAACACATCAGCTGTCTGTGAGCAGGAGAAAAAACCTTTCCAAGCCAAACCTTCATATCATGACTGCTAACGCTACACACAGCCTACATCATTGTTACCATATTAGCTAACGTATTGTCAACATAGCTATTAGAACTAATGTGTTAGTAAACACGCTACAATCGTGCAGTACAGTGTACAGTCAGAAAGCAGTTTAGCAGTTACACCGGTGGGCCCACGTGGCAATAGATGAATAAAACCAAAAGCTTACCTTGACTTGGAAGAGTTCCAGTGTTGGATAGCCATAGCCAACTAGCGAACATACCACTCCTCTCGGTTTGAGACGGTGGTTTGAGTAGGCTAAACTAGCTAGCTGCACTAGATGCTAGCTAAGTAAGTGACACTGAAGAAAATACAACAAAATAGAGTTTGCCAGCTCTTCCCACTCTCTCTTGCTTCTCCTTAATTTTTCAAGAAATTAATTTGTTCAAAACTGTTCAACTATTGTCTTTCTCTTTTAGTCAACTACTCACCACATTGTATGCACTGCAGTGCTAGCTGGATGTATCTTATGCTTTCAGTACTGGATAAAATATCTGATACTTTGAATGGTTGGACAACATGTCAGTTTATGCTGTAAGAGCTCTGATGGGTTGGAGGACGTCCTCTGGAAGTTGTCATAATTACTGTGTAAGTCTATGGAAGGGGGTGAGAACCATGAGCCTCCTAGGTTTTGTATTGAAATCATTGTCAGAGGAGGACAAAAACTGTCTGTCCTCCGGCTAAAACATGGTGCTACCCTACAGAGTTCTGTTGAGGCGACCTTCATTGCAAACTGTTTTAGTGAAAATAAATACTGGCCGTGCTTATACAGCTGAATACCCTTCTCTGGGGGAGCACACAAAGGGTTAAAACCTCTCTGGGATATGTGGGACGGTAGCGTCCCACCCCGCCCACAGCCAGTGAAAGTGCAGGGCGCCAAATTCAAAACCAAAATCTCATAATTAAAATTCCTCAAGCATACAAGTATTTTACACCATTTAAAAGATAAAATGATCCTTAATCCAGCCACAGTGTCTGATTCCAAAAAGGCTTTACAACGAAAGCACCACAAATGATTATGTTAGGTCACCACCAAGTCAGAAAATCACAGCCATTTTTCCAGACAAACATGTATGTTTTGTTTGGTAAAGTTCAGATTGATATAAAAAAAAATAATTTTACATTGTTGCGTTACAAAACATGAGGTGACTTTGCATTGAGCCACATCAATTTACAGAAATACTCATCATAAATGTTGATGAAAATACAAGTGTTATACATGGAATTAGAGATATACTTCTCCGTAATGCAACCCCTGTGTCAGATTTAAAAAAAACTTTACGGAAAAAGCAAACCATGCAATAATCTGAGTACAGCGTTCAGACAACAAAGCAGCCAAAAAGATATCCGCCATATTGTGTAGTCAACATTAGTCAGAAATAGCATTATAAATATTCACTTACCTTTGATGATCTTCATCAGAATGCACTCCCAGGAATCCCAGTTCCACAATAAATGTTTGATTTGTTCGATAAAGTTCATGATTTATTTCCAAACAGCTTCTTTTGTTAGCACGTTTGGAAAACAAATCCAAATGCGCGTGCAGGTCCAGCCGAACGTCGGACGAAAATTTCAAAAAGTTGTATTACAGGTCGTAGAAACATGTCAAACTAAGTATAGAATCAATCTTTAGGATGTTTTAATCATACATCTTCAATAATGTTCCAACCGGAAAATTCCTATGTCTGTAGAAAAGCAATGGAACGAGAGCTAACTCTCTCGTGACCGCGCATTACGAGCCTGTGGCACTCTGCCAGACACCTGCCTCAATCCCCTCTCATTCAGCCCAACTTCATAGTAGAAGCCTCAAACCAAGTTCTAAAGACTGTTGACATCTACTGGAAGCGTTAGGAAGTGCAACATAACCAATATCCTACTGTATATTGGAATGGCAAAGAGTTGAAAAACTACAAACCTCAGATTTCCCAATTCCTGGTTGGATTTTTCGCAGGTTTTCGCCTGCCATATGAGTTCTGTTATGCTCACAGACATCATTCAAACAGTTTTAGAAACTTCAGAGTGTTTTCTATCCAATACTACTAATACTATGCATGTATTAGCATTTGGGACAGAGTAGCAGGCAGTTTACTCTGGGCACCTTAATCATCCAAGCTACTCAATACTGCCCCCCTTCGTCACCAAGAAGTTTTATTCTAGGTTCATTTCAGTGAATAGAAATATTATTTCTGAGGTTAATAAGACAACTAAGTAACACTGCCTCTGTGTTTGAGTAATCAACTCGACAGTAAGATGATTATTTGAATCAGCTGTGTAGTGCCTGGGCTAAAACCAAAACATTCACCCCTTGGGGTCCCCAAGACTGAGTTGAGGAAATGCTGGCCTCGCCACTCATGGTTCAATGATTCAATGCCGCCATCATGTGTCTAATAGGCAGAAATACAAGAAACAAGAGCTGAGAGAAAATAGTTATGAATCAATGTGTTATTAGTTGATCATATAATCTATGTATTTATTGTTGAAATGTTGATCTTATTTACAACATGATGGTTATACTGTATTGACACTAAAACACACTGTAAAAACTGCAAAGGTAAACATGTATTTAACGTATATAAAATACGTACAAATGAAAAATGTGATGACAAAACAAGTGATATCATGACACTGAACAATATAGCATTATGTAATATACAATTATAATTAATATAAAATGTAAAAAATTGCAAATGTTTAAATGTATGTAATGTGCTGATTACATGTTTTTAAATTAAAAAAACAATATGATATAAAATATAAAACATATAATAAGTAATAATGTCTGACAGCAATACAACGTAAATCATTAAACACATCAGGGGAAACTTGTCCCAAAAGCTAAATATATTAAAACGCTGTTATCAATATTATCCATATTAGTTGCTGTGGAAAGTAGGACTGTTGATGTTATAAATCCCTAAAATAGCAAAATCCCATCGAAATATAATCTTAAACTATAGATAGTAAACAGATTGCTACACAAGAAAAAATATGGAAATGGAAAAATCGCATTGAAAATATGCAGAAGCATAACCCATCCCATTTATCATCAAAAATACATAATTATCATAATAAGAAAATAAAAAATATATTCCAGCATTTACTCAAAAGTTAAAGTTCACGGTCTGGAAAACCATCTAGATATGATAGCAAGAGAATAGAGGTGTGAGACCTAGCTTTGGATTGGAACCTTAGCTCTTCAGTCCAGCTTCGGTGGTGGTTCTCTTCAGTCCAGATTCGGTGGTGGTTCTCTTCAGATCAGGTTCTGTGGTGGTTCTCTTCAGATCAGGTTCTGTGGTGGTTCTCTTCAGATCAGGTTCTGTGGTGGTTCTCTTCAGATCAGGTTCTGTGGTGGTTCTCTTCAGATCAGGTTCTGTGGTGGTTCTCTTCAGATCAGGTTCTGTGGTGGTTCTCTTCAGATCAGGTTCTGTGGTGGTTCTCTTCAGATCAGGTTCTGTGGTGGTTCTCTTCAGATCAGGTTCTGTGGTGGTTCTCTTCAGATCAGGTTCTGTGGTGGTTCTCTTCAGTGGGAGGGTCCCCTCACATTCTGAAAGAAGACACTGAATTAGCAATTTACACTCCCACTAAAATGTTTATGGACACACACACACAAATACACTTACTGCCAGGGTGTCATACTCTGGTGACCTGGTCTTCATGTTCAGAGGTGAGTACATGTCACTGTTGGCGTCATTGTTAGGGTCAGGATGGACATTCTGTGGACAGAAAGAGGGGGAGGGAGAGAGAGAGAGAGAGAGGGAAAAAATAAGGAGAGAGGGGGAGGGAGAGAGAGGGAAAGATATATATATATAGAGAGAGAGATATAGAGAGGGAAAGAGAGAGAGAGAGAGAGGAAATTCATGTGTTCATTGAAACACCAGTCTTTCCATCATTTTCTCTAAACACATTCAAGTATAAAACACAAACACACTAACAAACAATAAAAATGAATTATAAGAGACTTACTGCCAGAGTGTCGTAGTCAGGGGACATGGTCCTCATGTTCAGACCTGTGTACATGTCACTGTTACAGTCAGGACGGACACTCTGTGGAGAGAGATAACAATGAAAATAGGACGAAAGAGACTGTCGTGAAACAGTAAACTAATGAAAATGGAGTTGTAACTTAGGGTTTCCCAAACTCAGAGCTGTGCCCTGCACATTTTGAGCTCAGAGTTGCACATTTTGTTTTTTGCCCTAGCACTACACAGCTGATTCATATCATCAAAGCCTGATGAGTTGTGTGTGTGTGTGGGGGGGGGGGTAACTAATTATCCTGGTGTAACTAATAGAATCACCTGTGTGTCTGCTGTGGCATCACTTCCTCCTGTGGATCTCCTGTAATGAGGGACAGAGTGAGTTCTGCTCTCTACTGACCTCTAGTGGAAGTTGATATGTTACTAATACATTTTAGCAGGTTTCTTACTTTATCTTTATTTAACTAGGCAAGTCAGTTACGAACAAACTCTTATTTTCAATGACATCCTAGGAACAGTGGGTTAACTGCCTTGTTCAGGGGCGGAACGACATATTTTTATCTTGTCAGCTCAGGGATTCAATCTTGCAACCTTTCAGTTACAAGTTCAACGCTCTAACCACTAAGCTACCTGCCACCCAAAGGGGCCTAGTGGTTAAGGGCATTGGGCCTATAACTAAATGAATGAATAAAGTTAATAACAAATCAGAGGTCTAAGGTGAAAGAATAATACAAATATCAATGTTCCCTTCTTCACTCACCTGAACCACATGAGTCCAGAGAGACAGAGGATGAGAACCAGAACAACCACTATGATTCCTACAGCTGCAGTCAGAACTGAGATTTGTTTCCCTAGAATAAAATATGGATGCTATGAGTACAGGCATGTAATACAAAAGTACAATATTTGTTAACTGATCTAATCTGAATGTATATATAATTATAAAACAAAGTATGATAAGCCTAAGTATAACTATTAATATTAGTTTGAAACAATTTTGTGTTGAAATATTGAAGATGAATCTTCACCTGGTAAAATGATCATCAGAGCTGTAGAGTTCCTAGATCCTCTTCCATTCCAGGCCTCACAGTGGTAATGTCCATTGTCCTTAGACTTGAAGTTACTTATGTTGTAGATCTCTCCAAATCCATTTAGAAACGTCTTATTTTGAAAGTACCAGGTGTATTTGTCTACAGGTGGGTTGGCATCACTGCTGCAGGTCAGAGTCACTGAACTGCCCTCCACTATTTCACCAGAGGGACTGACTGACACTGAGGTGTTCTTTGGTCCATCTGGTGGACAATATGTAACAACAGTGTTTAAAATAGTGTTTTACTTGTGATTGAAATATGAATTTAAATGTGATCCTCTGATCAAAAGATGAGGTTAGGTGAACTAACACTGAACGTCCACAGACACAGAAGAAGAGTTGAGACGTCCATATTTATTCTCAGCCTCACAGTAATATTCTCCACTGTCCTCAGAGCTGATGGTCGTGAAATTGTATGATTTTTCAGATCCTGTCAGTGAAGCTCCATTCTTCTTGTACCAGGTGTATTTGTCCACAGGTGGGTTGGCATCACTGCTGCAGGTCAGAGTCACTGAACTGCCCTCCACTATTTCATCAGAGGGACTGACTGATACTGAGGTGTTCTTTGGGTCATCTGGTAAAGGAGAATTTGTCCGACGGATAGGACAGTAGCATATTTATGACTAATTATCTGTTTAGTCAGAGAACTATCTAAAACTGTGACACAAAACGTTAACAAATACTCATTTGGAGATGTTATGCTTTAGGACTAATTCATTTAATTACAATTGTTTTACTACCTTACGATTCAAACACTGAGCTGTACTTTACTCACACTTCACATCCATGTTAATGGTCCTAGACCTGTCTGTCCCCATCTCATTCTGGGACTCACAGTAGTACTCTCCAGTGTCAGATGGCTGGATTTGATTGAAGACATGATGTGGTCCTGTCATACACTGATAGTCACCTCCATTCTTCTTGTACCAGGTGTAACTCTGGACAGGTGGGTTGGCATCACTGCTGCAGGTCAGAGTAACTGAACTGTCCTCCACTATTTCACCAGAGGGACTGACTGACACTGAGGTGTTCTTTGGTTTATCTGATGTAAAAGACCAAACATTTTGTCAGAGTAATATTAACAATTAGTAAAAAATATATTTTTGTTCTAAAATGATTGATAGAGTAAGACATGTCTCTTTTGCCTGAATACATGATACTTGCTAAGTAGAATACTGTACTATTGTACTGCACTCACACACTGCAGGAGAGTGGAGATCCTCATGTCCTTTCACAGCACAGGAGTAGCTGTCTTCATCCTCAATGCTGATGGAGTACATGGGGGAGGAGTTATCTTGTACATTCCATCCATTCCTGTACCAGATGTAGGTGGGGTTGTCAGTCAGAGTACAGCTGGTGCTACAGGTCAGTGTCACCTTCTGTCCCTCTGCAGCAGGAGTCACCTTCACCAGCAGACCTGAAACAATATGTATAAAACCACATACACCTCTGTGTTAACAGGATGGTTAATTTATTTTCTCCTGTAATTCAACATGATATACAGTTGTATCATACAGTGTAGTATTACCTGTGACAGACAGAGTTGTTCCTGGGAAACTATGACCCCATTCAATGTAGTTTGTTTTAAAAGTGAAGCGATACTCAGCTGAGTCTTCCTCTCTCAGATCTGTGATTCTCAGGGTGAAGGGACCTCTGTATGTTCTAGTGTACTCCACACGACCTGTATACCCTGGGTCTCTGGTTAGGTCTTCAAGGGTCGACTTATCACTTCTAAACCAGAATGATGATGTGGTGGAATAATAACCAACATAAGTACAGGATATGTCCACTGTTGATCCCTTCAAGACACAGATTCTCCTCTTATTGTAAGTCACTCTGTTGCAGCTCTGACCCTGAACACCTGAAACATAAAGAGGGCATGATTTACACAGTAGAATATTGAGCTTCAGTAATCGTGTGATACAGTTTTGTTAGACAACTCTGAAGCTGTTTAGCAGACAGAATAATTATATCTGAAAAGTTATACTAGAATACTGAGTTGAATTCATACTCACACACTGCAGGAGAGTGGAGATCCTCATGGCCCTTTACAGCACAGGAGTAACTGTCTGCAGCATTAGAGTAGACTGAATAGGTGGAAGTCTTCTCAGATACTATCTTGCCATTCTTGTACCAGATGTAGGTGGGGTTACCAGTCAGAGGACAGCTGGTGGTTCTACAGGTCAGTATCATCCTCTGTGACCGATGTGAAGGAGTCACCACCTGCAGATCTGTAGTAGATCACAACATTAAAACCCTGAATCACCTGTTCTATAGTTTAATCACATGATGCAAGACATTCTCAAACACATTTAATTCTTAAATCTGTTTCATATATACAAATCCAATTTCTAGACCTAAATGGACAGTAGATATTAATTGAACAGACTAGCAGTATAAAGCATGTAACTGTACCTGTTACAGACAGAGTGACTCCAGGATCTCCATAATATCTCCCTCTGGTCTGATCAGTTGTAAATCTAAACTTGTACGTAGCTGAGTCACTCTCTCTCAGGTCTGTGATTCTCAGGGTACAGTCTTTCTCCTTATCCCCATGATACTCCAGACGACCTGTATACTCTGGGTTCTGACCTATATCTTTAGGTTCTACACCAGTCTCCATTTTAGTGAACCAGAAGGTTGATGTGACTTTATGACCTCTGGGATGTGTGTAAGAGCAGGTCAGCTCCACTGTTGACCCCTTCAAGGCACAGATACTCTGAGTGGTGTAAAACACACTCCAGCCATCCTGACCCAGTACCACTGAAACACAGTCACACAACGGTATCAGAATGAAGACAAGGTATATTGTCTCACACTGAAGGTAGGATTTGTACACACTTTGTTGCCATAGTTCCTGATTTGAGTGTGAATGAAAACCACAGATAAGCATCACTCAGTGAGGTGTGAAATATGACTATTTCAAGTGAAGTGGAGACTCCTAACAGAACACACCAGAAAACATTATGAATCTTATCCTTTTAGACATGTCTATAGATTGATAAAAGATAAGAATGAGACCATACCTGCTACAGACCAGAGAAAGACCACCAACACACTTCCTGCTGTTCTCAAGGTCATTGTTGCATCTCCCACCCTGCAGTCTTAGAAACATAAACAACAACTCACTCTATAGCTGTTGAATAACTACATACAAACCATCAGGGGCAGCAGGTAGGGTTCTAGTCAAAGTAGTGCACTCTATAGCTGTTGAATAACTACATACAAACCATCAGGGGCAGCAGGTAGGGTTCTAGTCAAAGTAGTGCACTCTATAGCTGGTGAATAACTACATACAAACCATCAGGGGCAGCAGGTAGGGCTCTAGTCAAAGTAGTGCACTCTATAGCTGGTGAATAACTACATACATACCATCAGGGGCAGCAGGTAGGGCTCTAGTCAAAGTAGTGCACTCTATAGCTGGTGAATAACTACATACATACCATCAGGGGCAGCAGGTAGGGCTCTAGTCAAAGTAGTGCACTCTATAGCTGGTGATTAATTACATACAAACCATCAGGGGCAGCAGGTAGGGCTCTAGTCAAAGTAGTGCACTCTATAGCTGGTGAATAACTACATACAAACCATCAGGGGCAGCAGGTAGGGCTCTAGTCAAAGTAGTGCACTCTATAGCTGGTGAATAACTACATACAAACCATCAGGGGCAGCAGGTAGAGCTCTAGTCAAAGTAGTGCACTCTGTAGCTGGTGAATAACTACATACAAACCATCAGGGGCAGCAGGTAGGGCTCTAGTCAAAGTAGTGCACTCTATAGCTGGTGAATAACTACATACAAACCATCAGGGGCAGCAGGTAGAGCTCTAGTCAAAGTAGTGCACTCTATAGCTGGTGAATAACTACATACATACCATCAGGGGCAGCAGGTAGGGCTCTAGTCAAAGTAGTGCACTCTATAGCTGGTGAATAACTACATACATACCATCAGGGGCAGCAGGTAGGGCTCTAGTCAAAGTAGTGCACTCTATAGCTGGTGAATAACTACATACATAACATCAGGGGCAGCAGGTAGAGCTCTAGTCAAAGTAGTGCACTCTATAGCTGGTGAATAACTACATACAAACCATCAGGGGCAGCAGGTAGGACTCTAGTCAAAGTAGTGCACTCTATAGCTGGTGAATAACTACATACATACCATCAGGGGCAGCAGGTAGGGCTCTAGTCAAAGTAGTGCACTCTATAGCTGGTGAATAACTACATACATACCATCAGGGGCAGCAGGTAGGGCTCTAGTCAAAGTAGTGCACTCTATAGCTGGTGAATAACTACATACATACCATCAGGGGCAGCAGGTAGGGCTCTCGTCAAAGTAGTGCACTCTATAGCTGGTGAATAACTACATACATACCATCAGGGGTAGCAGGTAGGGCTCTCGTCAAAGTAGTGCCCTCTGTAGGGAATATGGTGTCATTTGGGATGCAGTTATAACAACACATCATCATCACAGCCTTGAGTAGATGGTGTGTAAATAACATCATAATAGTTTGGTAATATGGCGTGTGTCAGCGGTATCGGCAGGTAGCCTAGTGGTTAAGAACGTTGGGCCAGTAACTGAAACATTACTGGTTCAAATCCCAGAGCTGACAAGGTGGAAAAATCTGCCATTTTGAGCAAGGCAGTTACCACCAGCTTGAATGATAACTCCTATCCCCAAGCTGTGAGGATAAACAACAAGTCACACATACCTTTTATATCATCATTATATGATAGTGTCTGTATTCACCAAGTATCTCAGAGTGGGATCTAGGATTAGTTTTCCCATTTAGATCATCATTATATGGACCAGGAGGACCTGATCCTAGATCAGCACTCCAAGTCTGAGACCCTTGAGTACATGACTTGTGTAATGGTTTTCTTCCTGAGATGAAGGAGAGGACCAAAACGCAGCGCAGCTAGTGTTCAACATAATTTAATAAAGAAAATGTGAACACTACAAACAACAAAACAATAAATGTGAAAACCGAAAACAGTCCTATCTGGTGCAGAACACAAAGACAGAAGACAACCACCCACAATCCCCAACACAAAACAAGCCACCTATATATGATTCTCAATCAGGGACAACGATTGACAGCTGCCTCTGATTGAGAACCATATCAGGCTGAACACAGAAACAGACAAACTAGACACACAACATAGAATGCCCACCCAGCTCACGTCCTGACCAACTCTAAAACAAGCAACACACATAAGAACTATGGTCAGGACGTGACACTTGTGGCTAGAAACAAAAAACTATATTTCAAGATATCAAGAGTACTTACAGACTGAAGGGGAGAGGTCTTGTACAGTGAGTCAACTTACTGGTAGTAAGTGGGAACTGCTAGTAAGTGTCAGTTCTGTGGTTGATACATATGTAAAGTAGTTAAGACACAAGTAGCTGATACAGAACTGTCCTCTCCTTCCTCTTTAAGACATTAACATGCATGAGGACCAGAACAGCATGTCAGAGAAGGGAGGTTACTGTATTAAAATGGGCCCTACATTTCTATAATGGACAAAATGTCCCCCATTTCCACTTTTATTTAAATACAGAACCATGTTAACAATATGTTGACTATTCTATATGGAATGTTTATAATATCTTAGACATTCTAAGATGCACACTCAATAAATATATATATATAGAACTTTGACCTGTTCCATTTAGAACTCAGAGGGGCAAGGCAACACATTTGCCTTGCCCCTCTGAGTTCTAAATGGAACAGGTCAAAGTTCTATATATATATTTATTATTATTTATCTAAGCCTTGTTTTACCAGGTAAGTTGACTGAGAACACATTCTCATTTACAGCAACAACCTGGGGAATATTTAAAAGGGGGATGAATGAGCCAATTCAAATCTGGGGATGATTAGGTGGCATGAGGGCCAGATTGTGAATTTTAGCAGTGGACACCAGGGTTAATAACACCCCTACTCTTACAATAAGTGCCATGGGATTTTTAGTGACCACAGGACACCCGTTTAACATCCCATCCAAAAGACAACACCCTACACGGGACAATGTCCCCAATCACTACCATGGGGTATTGGGATGTATATATTTTAAACCAGAGGAAAGAGTGCCTCCTTCTGGCTCTCCAACACCACTTCCAGCAGCTTCTGGTCTCCCATCCAGGGACTGACCAGGTGAACACTGCTTAGCTTCAGAAGCAAGCTAGCAGTGGGATGCAGGGTGGTATGCTGCTAACAGTTGGCTGGTTCCATGGACTTGTAAGTAAGCATTTCATGGTAAGGTCTACACTTTCCATTAGATTTTCCTTCTATTCTACAAACACATTCAATTTACACTCCTCATCAGCTGCATCAAAGTGGTACTGAAGGTTCCAGTGTTCTAGACTAGAGCTCCACCTACTGGCATCTCAACATTACTGCACCATCCTAATAATAATGTCATCAATAATGGTGGACTAATTAAACACAACAAACTGACAATACATCAGATAGAATGGTGAAACACATCACTGTCTACTTGACTAAGTCATATTTTATCACACAAACACTGATGTCTGTAGTAGTACAACATGCCACTATCATATTATGTTACACTGTTGACCCTTGTGTTCAGTACTGGTAGTAGCATTAGTTAGCAGAGGAATCAGTATCATCATCACCATAACCTGCTGTATTGACTGCTGCTGTCCATATACTGTATAGTCTAATGTAGCCTGTTATTCATATATAATCTAATGTAGCCTGTTATCCATATATAGTCTAATGTAGCCTGTTATCCATATATATATATACAAAGTGGAAATAGCGCCCCCTATTAAGATGAAGTTTTAATGTTGGGCTAATAACAACATTACAAACTGACAATATATCAGATAGAATGGTGAAACACATCACTGGCTACTCGACAAAGTCACATTTAACCACACAAACACACGTTTGTAGTAGTACAACATGCCACTGTCATTCTGTTACACTCAATGCTTCCCAAATGACACCATAATCCCTATATAGTGCACTACCTTTGACCAGAGCCCTATGGGCGTGGTATGACTGTGTGTGTTTGCATGCCCTCTCAACTTGACTGGCCTGCAGCCCTATCAATCACCGTTTGCTCCGCTGTTCATCCAACCAATCAGGGTGCTTGGATGCGCTGCAGGACACCGCCTCCCCGCACCTTTAGTTAGTGCATGGCATCGTCAGTCTTGAGAAGAAGTGTTGCTGACAGACTTTTGACATGCAGTTCCTTACTGAAGTGTGAGACCAGCGAATATAACCACACAATAATATAAAACATCTTCAAATGGAAACAGTTGTGTCTGCATGTATGTGGTGTGGTGACCATCAAGAGTAGAGTGACGAGCCTCAACACCATGTTCTGACCAGACAACACTATAGTGGGCAGAACCTAAACCAATCAGCATTAAGTACGTAGCGGGTCTCGGCAGATCCAGCTAACCGCTCAGACGAGATCAGGCTGTTTACACATGTAAAAACCGTCTGGATGACCTCTACTAACCCCTAGGTACTGACTCAGGAATGTGTGAAGGACCACAGGGATGTCTGACAAAGGGTTGTTATTGTGATCACAACAAGGCCCTCCGGTTCACTTTGGGTTCTTATACAACAGGGTTTCTAGGAGGAAAGAGATACATGGAAATAGAATGAAACCTCTCCAGCTGCTTCTTACCGTTTTGCTTTTTGTCCCTTCCTGCCTCCTGTCCAGGATGAGAACATCATGCAGTCCATGCATCTGTTCAACAACGTCATTTAGTGACACTTCCTGTGGGTGTGGCCTATCAGAAGGGACGCCCATATTTACCCCACTGCCCCCGCCCCATGTTCTATCCCATAATCAGACACAATGGGGCTGTCAGGGGGGTAAACGATACCTCGTCATTGGATATCCACTATCCCATCCACCCCCAACCCCTCTCTTCCTACCTGGGAAAGTTTGACACTAGTTAGGGGGTCAAGAATAGTTTGACATCACATTCTCACTAAACAATGATGTATTCTATTCTCTAACTACTAGTTGGACAAAATGGTGGATATTCATCTAAGGACAAAGGCTTTAAATCAAGAAATAATCTGGATAGTTGGATAGAAAACACTCTGACGTTTCTAAAACTGTTTGAATGATGCCTGTGACTATAACATAACTCATATGGCAGGCAAAAACCGGAGAAAAAATCCAACCAGGAAGTGGAAAATTTGAGGTTGGTCGTTTTTCAACTCATTCCCTATTGAAGATATAGTGGGAGATTGGTCATCTTGCACTTCCTAAGGCTTCCACTAGATGTCAACAGTCTTTAGAACCTTTTTTGATGCTTCTACTATGAAGGAGGGGGGAATGAGAGGGGAATGAGTCAGAGGTCTGGCAGAGAGCCACGAGCTGGCCACACTCGTTCACGTGTGAGCGAGCTCTGTTCCATTGCAATTCTACAGACAAAGGAATTCTCCGGTTGGAACATTATTGAAGATTTATGTTAAAAACATCCTAAAGATTGATTCTATACTTCGTTTTGACATGTTTCTACGGACTGTAATGGAACTTTTTGACTTTTCGTCTTCTCCTAGTGAATGCGCTTCGTGAGTTTGGATTTGTTTACCAAACGCGCTAACAAAAGGAGCTATTTGGACATAAATGATGGACATTATCGAACAAAACAAACATTTATTGTGGAACTGGGATTCCTGGGAGTGCATTCTGATGAAGATCATCAAAGGTAAGTGAATATTTATAATGTTATTTCTGACTTCTGTTGACTGCAAAATATGGCTGTCACACTCGTCGTCCTCCTCATCTGAGGAGGAGAAGTTTGAAGGATCGGAGGACCAATATGCAGCGTGGTAAGTGTTCATCTTGAATTTAATAAACACAGAGAACACTTAACAAAACTATACAAAACAATAAACGACGAATGTGAAGCTAATGAATAATAGTGCTGACACAAAAACACTACATTTAGACAATCACCCACAACCCACAATGACAAAACAGGCTACCTAAATATGGTTCCCAATCAGAGACAACGACTAACACCTGCCTCTAATTGAGAACCATATCAGGCCAAACACATAGAAATAGACAAACTAGACAAACAACATAGAATGCCCACTCATATCACACCCTGACCAAACAAAACATAGAAACATACAAAACAAACTATGGTCAGGGTGTGACAATGGCGGATATCTTTTTGGCTTGTTTGTGCTCTGAGCACCGTACTCAGATTATTGCATGGTTTGCTTTTTCCGTAAAGCTTTTTTGAAATCTGACACAGCGGTTGCATTAACCTTTCTGAACCACCCATCCCGGATCCGGGATAATTGTCATCAGAAACGCTGACTAGCATAGCCTAGCCTAGCCTAGCGCCACAGGTATATAATATAATATAATTTCATGAAATCACAAGTGCAATATTGCAAAACACAGCTTAGCCTTTTGTTAATCCATCTGTCGTCTCAGATTTTGAAATTATGCTTTACAGCGAAAGCAATACAAGCGTTTGTGTAAGTTTATCGATCGCTCGACAAAACAATAAGTACACCTAGCATCAGGTAACTTGGTCACGAAAATCAGAAAAGCAATCAAATTAATTGTTTACCTTTGATGATCTTCGGATGTTTTCACTCACGAGACTCCCAGTTAGACAACAAATGTTCCATTTGTTCCATAAAGATATTTTTATATCCAAATACCTCCGTTAGTTTGATGCGTTATGCCCAGGAATCCACCGGAGAGAGCGCTCGCGACAACGCCGACAAAAATCCCAAATTATATCCATAATGTCCACAGAAACATGTCAAACGTTTTTTATAATCCATCTTCAGGGTGTTTATCAAATATCTATTCGATAATATATCAACCGGGACAGTTGGCTTTTCACTAGGACAGGGAGGAACAATGGCCGCCTTTCTCTGTTACGTAGAACTCACTCTGAGAGCCCCCACCTATCCACTTATGCAATGTGCCCTTTCACGCTCATTCTTCAAAATAAAAGCCTGAAACTATGTCTAAAGGCTGTTGACACCTTAGGGAAGCCATAGAAAAAGAAGTCTGATTGATATCCCTTTCAATGGGCAATAGGGATGCAGAGGAACAGAGAGGTTTCAAAAACAGGGTCACTTCCTGATTGGATTTTCCCCAGGTTTTAGCCTGCAATATCAGTTCTGTTTAACCTGTTATGGCTGCAGGGGGCGTATTGAGTAACTGGAAAAAGGTGCCCATTTCAAACGGCCTCGTACTCAATTCTTGCTCGTACAATATGCATATTATTATTACTATTGGATAGAAAACACTCTCTAGTTTCTAAAACCGTTTGAATTATTTCTCTAAGTGGAACAGAACTCTTTTTACAGCCCATTTCCTATCCGGAAGTGAGATTTCCAAAAGCGAGGTCTCTCTTCAAGAGCTTGTCTATAAAAGGGCATGTCACTTAGGACTGTAGAAACACGTCATACACCTTCCCCTGGGTGTCATGCGGAAGTGAGAGCAGAAATCACTTGATTATCTCGTCCTGGGATTGAATACAACCTCTTGGAGTGAGAGGTCCGCCATTTATTTATTTTCAAGGGCGCGAAGTTGGACCTGGTATCGCCTCCTGGAAAACCGTCGTTATAGGTGAATATGATCTCCGGCTTCGATTTTATTTGATACATGTCACAATATCATCCTAAAGTATGTTTTTTCAATATAGTTTAATTATATTATTGAAATTTATTCTGGACTTTAGACGTGATGCGTCGCAAGTATTTTTTCAAGAAGGAGAGGTTAGCGCCGCACGGCCAGTGTGCTTGCTAATTCAAGAGGGAAATCGTTCATTCTGGATCCAAACAAAGACGGTTCTGAACAAAGGACCCCTTGGAGAACATTCTGATGGAAGATCAACAAAGATAAGGACCCAATTTGGAATGCTATTTCATATATCTGTCGAACTGTGCTATCGCTACCGTTTGACTAGAATCAATGCTGCTGTGTGTTAGCTATTGTAGTAAGCTAATATAACGATATATTGTGTTTTCGCTGTAAAACACTTCAAAAATCGGAAATATTGGCTGTATTCACAAGATCTTTGTCTTTCATTAGCTATCCACCATATATTTTTCTGAAATGTTTTATGATGAGTAATTAGGTAGTTGACGTTGGTGTCTGTATTTACTCTGGCTACTCCCGTGCGATTTCTGACTGTAGCTATGATGGTAGCTATGATGGTAGCAGTAATGTAAAACTGATTTATAGCTAAAATATGCACATTTTTCGAACAAAACATAGATTTATTGTGTAACATGTTATAGGACTGTCATCTGAGGGAGTTTTTTCTAGGTTATTTAGGTTGGTTCTAGGTTAGTTAGGTTGGCTTGTGCATGCTACCTGCATGCTACCGTTGCTGTGAAAAATGTCTGTCTGTCTTTTGTATTTGGTGGTGAGCTAACATAAATATATGTGGTGTTTTCTCTGTAAAACATTTTAAAAATCGGACATGTTGGCTGGATTCACAAGATGTTTATCTTTCAAATGCTGTATTGGACTTGTTAATGTGTGAAAGTTAAATATTTTTAAAAAATAGATTTTGAATTTCGCGCCCTGCACTTGAGCTGGATGTTGTCATAGGTGTACCGGCGTCGGGCTTGCAGCCTTAACAGGTTTTAACTCACAGACAACATTGTTACAGTTTTGGAAACTTCAGAGTGTTTTCTATCCTAATCTGACACTTATATGCATATTCTAGTTTCAGGGGCTGAGAAATAGGCAGTTTCAAATGGGTACGTTTTTTAGCCAAAAACAAAAATGGTCTTGAGAAGTTTTAAGGAGAAGTGTATCTAAAGTTCCATGTATAACACTTGTATTTTCATCAACATTTCTAATGAGTATTTCTGTAAATTGATGTGGCTCTCTGCAAAATCCCCGGATGTTTTTGGAACTACTGAACATAACGCGCCACTGTATACTGAGATTTTTTAATATAAATATGAACATTATCGAAACAAAACATACATGTATTGTGTAACATGAAGTCCTATGAGTGTCATCTGATAAAGATCATCAAAGGTTAGTGATTAATTCTATCTCTATTTCTAATTTTTGTGACTCCTCTCTTTGGCTGGAAAAATGGCTGTGTTTTTCTGTGACTTGGCTCTGACCTAACATAATCGTTTGTGGTGCTTTCGCCGTAAAGCCTATTTGAAATCGGACACTGTGGTGGGATTAACAAGAAGTGTATCTTTAAAATGGTGTGAAATACTTGTATGTTTGAGAAATTTTAATTATGGGATTTCTGTTGTTTTGAATTTGGCGCCCTGCACTTTCACTGGCTGTTGTCATATCGATCCCGTTAGCGGGATCTCAGCCCAAAGAAGATTTATTAAGTGATAAGAAACGTTGCATCAAGCAGAACTCTTTCCTGGACATTGAGGAAAAATTGTGTCTTAATTAACTTCTTATGGCTGCAGGGGCAGTTTTGAGTAACTTGGAAAAAGGTGCCCATTTCAAACGGCCTCGTACTCAATTCTTGCTCGTACAATATGCATATTATTATTACTATTGGATAGAAAACACTCTCTAGTTTCTAAAACCGTTTGAATTATTTCTCTGAGTGAAACAGAACTCATTCTGCAGCCCACTTCCTATCAGGAAGTGAGATTTCTGAACTCGAGGTCTCTGTTCTAGGGCTTGCCTATAAATGGGCATGATACGTATTGGTATACATGCACGTCATACACCTTCCCCTAGATGTCAAGAGGAAGTGAGAGAAGAAATGAAGTGATTATCTTGGTCTGAGGTGGAATAAATCCTCTTGGAATGACGTGTCCGCCATTTCCTGTTTTTTCGAAAGCGCGAAGATGAACCTGTAATCGTCTTCTGGAAAGCTGTCGTTATAGGTGAATACTATCTCCGGCTTTGATTTTATTTGATACATGTTACAATATCATCGTAAAGTATGTTTTTTCAATATAGTTTTATTAGATTATTGAAATTTATTCGGGACGTTAGGCGTGTTGCGTTGTTTGACTTTGTTCACGAAGGAGAGCTTCGCGCCACTTGGCCAGTGTGCTTGCTAATTCAAGAGGGAAAGAGGTCGTTCTATATCCAAACAAAGACGGTTCTGGACAAAGGACCCCTTGTACAACATTCTGATGGAAGATCACCAAAAGTAGGACCCATTTTGGGATGCTATTTCATATATCTGTCGAACTGTGCTATCGCTACCGTTTGCCTTGAATCAATGCTGTTGTGTGTTAGCTATTGTAGTAAGCTAATATAACGCTATATTGTGTTTTCGCTGTAAAACACTTAAAAAATCGGAAATATTGGCTGTATTCACAAGATCTTTGTCTTTCATTTGCTATACACCATATATTTTTCAGAAATGTTTTATGATGAGTATTTAGGTATTTGACGTTGGTGTCTGTAATTACTCTGGCTGCTTCGGTGCTATTTCTGATTGTAGCTGTGATGGTAGCAGCAATGTAAAACTGATTTATACCTCAAATATGCACATTTTTCGAACAAAACATAGATTTATTGTGTAACATGTTATAGGACTGTCATCTGATGAAGTTGTTTCTTGGTTAGTTTGGTTGGATCTTGGTTAGTTAGGTTGGCTTTGTGCATGCTACCTGTGCTGTGAAAAATGTCTGTCCTTTTTTGTATTTGGTGGTGAGCTAACATAAATATACGTGGTGTTGTCACGACTTCCGCCGAAGTCGGCCCTTCTCCTTGTTCGGGTGGTGTTCGGCGGTCGACGTCACCGGCTTTCTAGTCACCACCGATCCATTTTTCTGTTTCGTTTTGTTTTGTCTGTATTATACACACCTGGTTTCAATTCCCCTATTATGTTCCCTATTTAACCCTCTGGCTTTCATTTCTGTTTTGTCCGTGATTGTTTGTTACGTTAGTGGTTGTTGTTATTTCTTATATGTTTTGTAATTATTCCCTTTGTGGAATTTTGCTGTGATTTTTGAGTAAACGTTTTGTGTTTCGCTCAACACCTGTGTCCTGCATTTGACTCTGCTACTTCGCCGCACACAACCCTGACAGAATCACGGACCAAACTTCAAATGGAGTCAGCAGGCGCAGCCAGCCCCTCTCTCCCAGTCGAGGAGCAAGTTCAACAGCACGCGACCATGTTACACAGTTTAGGGACCGCCATGGATCGCGTGCTGCAGACAATGGACCGATGGGAGAGAGGAGGTCTCCCGGTAAATCATACCCCATCAACCCCACCCGCGCCTCTCCCTACTCCACCGGTCATCCCTCCATCGTCAGGACCCAGTGGGATTCGGCTCTCGCTCCCAGGAGCGTATGACGGTACAGCCGCCGGGTGTCAGGGGTTCCTCCTACAGTTGGAGTTATACCTGGCAACTGTTCATCCGACCCCTTCAGGACGAGAGAGAGTGGGCGCCCTCATCTCCTGTCTGACTGGTAAGGCCCTGGAGTGGGCCAACGCCATCTGGGGAAGAGAGGGCCAAACCCTGGATGACTATGATGACTTCTCTCGCCGCTTCCGGGCGGTCTTTGATCATCCACCTGAAGGGAGAGCGGCGGGAGAGCGTTTGTTCCATCTCAGACAGGGGATGAGGAGCGCTCAAGATTTCGCCCTGGACTTCCGTACTCTGGCCGCTGGTGCGGGATGGAATGAGCGGGCCCTGATCGATCACTACAGGTGTAGTCTACGAGAGGACGTTCGTAGGGAGTTAGCCTGCAGGGACACCACTCTTAACCTGGACCAGCTGGTGGATTTATCTATCTGGCTGGATAACATGTTGGCCTCCCGCGGACGTCTAGATCGGGGTCCGCCCGTTCCGCCCATTACCCAGCCCCTTGGATCCTACACCGATGGAGTTAGGAGGGGCTGCTAGAAGGGAGACCGGAGGGAGGACCACTCCATGCACCAACTGTGGACGCAGAGGACACACTGTTGTCCGGTGCTGGGGTGTTTCTCCTGGAAGTCGAGGTAGCAGGCGGAGCACTGATGGGTCATCTCCGATGAGTAGGCACATAACTCACCCAGAGTCTTCTGTTGCGCACATGTGGTTACATATAGAATTTCCTGAGTTTTCCTCGCATCCCCAGCATAAGGCGCTAGTAGATTCAGGCGCAGCTGGGAACTTTATTGATCGCTCTTTAGCACATAGATTAGGGATCCCTATTATTCCTGTTGATGTTCCCTTCCCTGTACATGCCTTAGATAGTCGTCCTTTGGGGTCGGGGCTGATTGGGGAGGTCACAGCGCCCATCGCTATGAGAACGCAGGGGGATCACGAGGAGAGAATTAGTCTCTTTTTGATCGACTCTCCTGCGTTTCCTGTTGTGTTGGGTCTTCCCTGGTTGGCCTCTCATGATCCGATTATTTCGTGGCAACAGAGGACTCTCAAGGGATGGTCCTGTCAGTGTTCAGGTAGATGTGTAGGTGTTTCCTTAGGTGCCACTACGGTGGAAAGTCCAAACCAGGTTTCCAACATGCACATTCCTCCCGAATATGCCGATTTGGCACTCGCCTTCTGTAAGAAGAAGGCGACTCAATTACCACCCCATCGACCGGGGGATTGTGCGATAGATCTCTTGGTAGACGCTACACTTCCCAGGAGTCACGTGTATCCTCTGTCACAGGAGGAGACGGTGGCTATGGAGACATATGTCACCGAATCTCTGGGACAGGGATACATTCGGCCTTCCATCTCACCTGTCTCCTCGAGTTTCTTTTTTGTGAAGAAGAAGGATGGAGGTTTGCGCCCGTGTATTGATTATCGAGGATTAAATAAGATCACGGTAAAATACAGTTACCCGCTACCACTCATAGCCAGTATGACCGAGTCATTACACGGGGCGCGCTTCTTCACAAAATTGGACCTCATGAGCGGTTACAACCTGGTGCGTATTAAGGGGGGAGATGAGTGGAAGACAGCATTTAGCACCACTTCTGGGCATTATGAGTACCTCGTCATGCCGTACGGGTTAATGAATGCTCCATCAGTCTTCCAATCATTTGTGGATGAGATCTTCAGGGACCTGCACGGGCAGGGTGTAGTGGTGTATATAGATGACATTCTAATATACTCCGCTACACGTGCCGAGCATGTGTCCCTGGTGCGTAGGGTGCTTGGTCGACTGTTGGAGCATGACCTGTACGTCAAGGCTGAGAAATGTCTGTTCTTCCAACGATCCATCTCCTTCCTAGGGTACCGCTTTTCAGCGTCAGGGGTAGAGATGGAGAATGACCGCATTTCAGCCGTGTGTAATTGGCCGACTCCAACCACGGTAAAGGAGGTGCAGCGGTTTTTAGGGTTTGCCAACTACTACCGGAGATTTATCCGGGGTTTTGGTCAGGTAGCGGCTCCCATTACCTCACTGCTGAAGGGAGGACCGGTGCGGCTGCAGTGGACAGCTGGGGCGGACAGGGCTTTTGGTCACCTGAAGGCTCTGTTTACCTCGGCTCCAGTTCTGGCTCATCCTGATCCTTCCTTAGCATTCATAGTTGAGGTGGACGCGTCCGAGGCGGGGATAGGGGCTGTGCTGTCTCAGCGTTCGGGTACGCCACCAAAGCTCCGCCCCTGTGCATTCTTTTCGAAGAAGCTCAGCCCGGCGGAGCGAAACTATGATGTGGGGGACCGGGAGTTGCTGGCTGTTGTCATGGCTCTGAAAGCGTGGAGACACTGGCTTGAGGGGGCTAGACACCCTTTTCTCATTTGGACTGACCACCGCAATCTGGAGTACATCCGGGCAGCGAGGAGAATGAACCCTCGCCAGGCAAGGTGGGCCATGTTTTTCACCCGTTTTGATTTCACCCTTACCTACAAACCAGGTTCCCAGAACGTTAAGGCAGATGCACTGTCCCGGCTGTATGATACAGAGGAGAGGTCCACAGATCCCACTCCCATAATTACAGCCTCTCGCCTGGTGGCACCGGTGGTGTGGGAGGTGGACGCGGACATCGAACGGGCGTCACGTACAGAGTCCATTCCACATGACTGTCCAGCTGGGCGTCTGTACGTTCCGTTTGATGTCCGCGATCGTTTGATCTGTTGGGCTCATACGTCACCCTCCTCTGGTCATCCTGGTATCGGTCGGACGGTGCGCTGCCTTTCTGGGAAGTACTGGTGGCCCACTTTAGCTAAGGACGTGCGGGTTTATGTTTCCTCCTGTTCGGTATGTGCACAGTGCAAGGCACCTAGACATCTGCCCAGAGGGAAATTACAACCCCTTCCCGTTCCACAGCGACCATGGTCACACCTATCGGTGGATTTCGTGACGGATCTTCCCCCGTCGCGGGGTAACACCACGATCCTGGTCGTTGTGGATCGGTTTTCTAAGTCCTGCCGTCTCCTTCCTTTGCCCGGTCTCCCTACGGCTCTACAAACTGCGGAGGCTCTGTTCACCTAAGTATATTCCGGCACTACGGGGTGCCTGAGGATATAGTTTCTGATCGGGGTCCCCAATTTACGTCTAGAGTCTGGAGGGCATTTATGGAACGCCTGGGGATCTCAGTCAGCCTTACCTCAGGTTTCCACCCCGAGAGCAACGGGCAGGTGGAAAGAGTAAACCAGGATGTGGGTAGGTTTCTGAGGTCCTATTGCCAGGACCGGCCGGGGGAGTGGGCAGCTTACATCCCCTGGGCCGAGATGGCCCAAAACTCCCTCCGCCACTCCTCTACCAACCTATCACCTTTTCAGTGTGTGCTAGGTTACCAGCCGGTCCTGGCACCATGGCATCAGAGCCAGATTGAGGCTCCTGCGGTGGATGAATGGTTTCGGCACTCAGAGGAGACTTGGAACGCTGCCCACGTACGGCTACAACGTGCCATCAGGAGACAAAAGGCGAGTGCCGACCGCCACCGCAGTGAGGCCTCGGTGTATGCATCGGGGGATCGGGTCTGGCTCTCGACCCGAAACCTACCCCTTCACCTGCCCTGCCGGAAACTGGGTCCGCGGTTTGTGGGGCCATTTAAAGTCCTGAGGAGACTGAACGAGGTTTGTTATAGGTTACAACTCCCCCCTGATTACCGTATTAACCCCTCGTTCCATGTGTCTCTCCTCAGGCCGGTGGTGGCTGGTCCGCTCCAGCAGTCTGAGGTGCGGGAGGTTCCTCCGCCCCCTCTTGACATCGAGGGGGTCCCGGCGTATAGCGTAAGAGCCATCATGGATTCTAGGCGTCGGGCGAGGGGCCTTCAGTACCTCGTGGAGTGGGAGGGGTACGGTCCGGAGGAGAGATGCTGGGTACCGGTGGAGGACATTCTAGATCCGTCTATGTTACAAGAGTTTCACCGTCTCCACCCAGATCGCCCTGCACCTCGCCCTCCGGGTCGTCCTCGAGGCCGGTGTCGTCGCGCTGCTGGAGCCGCGCGTCAAGGGGGGGATACTGTCACGACTTCCGCCGAAGTCGGCCCTTCTCCTTGTTCGGGTGGTGTTCGGCGGTCGACGTCACCGGCTTTCTAGTCACCACCGATCCATTTTTCTGTTTCGTTTTGTTTTGTCTGTATTATACACACCTGGTTTCAATTCCCCTATTATGTTCCCTATTTAACCCTCTGGCTTTCATTTCTGTTTTGTCCGTGATTGTTTGTTACGTTAGTGGTTGTTGTTATTTCTTATATGTTTTGTAATTATTCCCTTTGTGGAATTTTGCTGTGATTTTTGAGTAAACGTTTTGTGTTTTGCTCAACACCTGTGTCCTGCATTTGACTCTGCTACTTCGCCGCACACAACCCTGACAGGTGTTTTCGCTGTAAAACATTTAAAAAATCGGACATGTTGGCTGGATTCACAAGATGTTTATCTTTCAAATGCTGTATTGGACTTGTTAATGTGTGAAAGTTAAATATTTCTAAAAACTATATTTTGAATTTCGCGCCCTGCACTTGAGCTGGATGTTGTCATAAGTGTACCGGTGTCGGGCTTGCAGCCTGAAGAAGTTTTAACTTTGTCATAAAAACTTTTTAAAAATTCACACAAACGTATATTATGTGTATCATGTTACAGGACCATATGAAGTAATACATTCATATTTAGTCTCACAAGTCTGATGATTCTTTCAGACAGATAACATTACAAAATAATAGTTATGTAAAATATAACTGAACCTCCAGGCTGCTGTCACCCCTGACCTTAGAGAGCCTTTTAGACGGCCGTGACAGCTGCCTAATTCAGATATAGAACGTTTTGTCAGAAGTTCTTGTCATCAGATTCCGAGCTGTAACTTAAAAAATATTAGAAAAAAATAGTTACTTATTAAATATTTACAAGGTTCATTTCTTATTCATCATATATTAAAAGGCAAAACTGACCCTAGATCAGCTCTCCTACTCTGAGTGTGAATACAGTAGTCCTGTGTCTCAGTTGGTAGAGCATGGTGCTGACCCTAGATCAGAACTCCTACTCTGAGTGTGAATACAGTAGTCCTGTGTGACTCAGTTGGTACAGCATGGTGCTGACCCTAGATCAGAACTCCTACTCTGAGTGTG